>NC_142951.1:19569525-19594525 GCF_046866305.1 Octopus bimaculoides | reverse complement strand
TCAGTCCCACTGCGTGGCACTTTGGGCAAGTGTCTTCTGCTATAGCCTCGGGCCAACCAAAGCCTTGTGAGTAGATTTGGTTGACGGAAACTGAATGAAGTCCGTATATATATATATATATATATATATATATATATATATATATATATATATATATATATATATATATATGTACGTATGTAAGTATGTGTGTGTATATGTTTGTGTGTCTGTGTTTATTCCCCCAACATCGCTTGACAACCGATGCTGGTGTGTTTACGTCCCCGTAACCTAGCGGTTCGGCATAAAAGGACGATAGAATAAGTACTAGGCTTACAAAGAATAAGTTCTGAGGTTGATGTGCTCGACTGAAGGCGATGCTCCAGCATGGCCACAGTCAAATGACTGAAACAAGTAAAAGAGTAAAAAGTATATGTATATATATATCATAGATATTATATATAAATATATAATGTACATATATATGTACGTATATATAATATATATAGATATCATATAATCTCTCTCTCTCTCTCTCTCTCTCTCTCTCTCTCTCTCTGTATATATATATATATATATATATATATATATAATTTAAAAATAGGATAAAATCTTTATAAGAATTTATCAAGTAGTTAACGTGAAAAACCTCACAAGAGGAAAATTTATTAATTATTCCCTTTATTTATTATGTATAATATATGTATATATATATATATATATATATATATATATATATATATATATATATATATATATATATATATATATATATATATATATATATATATATATATACATATATATATATATATATATATATATATATATATATATATACATATATATATATATATACATATATATATATATATATATATATATATATATATATATATATATATATACATACATATATATATATATATATACATACATATATATATATATATACATACATATATATATATATATATATATATATATATATATATATATATATATATATATATATATATATATATATATATATATATATATATATATATATATATATATACATATATCTATATGCATATATGTATAATATAGAATACATAATATATATAATATACACGCGTGCGTGCACACACACACGCACACACGCACACACACACACACACACACACACACACACACACACACACACAAGAACTTACATATACATATATTCGTACTGATATTTTTGCGTGTGTGTGTGAATGTAGGTGTAGATATAAACATTGTTAAAGACTTAAGAGAGCGAATTTGATAGCATTTCCACATCTTCTCCCTTTTTTACACACACTCTCACTCACATACACATTCACACAGCCATAGACATATAGACATACACCCACACACCCCCACAAACACACATCGGAACGGCAAGACGTTATCGTCAGATGGATTTAGGAGAGACCCGTTTGCAGACATGAGAAGTTGCGATAATGCTTCTATTTATAAACTCTACTCTTCCTATATATCACAAACTCTCTATCTCTTCCTACCTCTTCTCATTCTGTCTCCACTCTCCCTCTACACACCCACACACGCACGCACGCACACACGCACATATACTGCATATGTGTATACACACACAAACATACACACATACACACATGTATATTTATATACATAAATTATCAAACATATTTAGTGTCGCTGTGAATATCATCAATCAATCAATCAATCTATTTATCTACCTATTCGTTTGTCTATCAATACATACATACAAACACACATACATATATACACACATACATATACACACACATACATACATACATACATACATACATACATACATACATACATACATAGGAGCAAACTGAGTCGGACAGCATTCACTACCAGAAAGGCATCTTTCAGGGTGAAAGCCTGTTGGTGTTACTCTCTGTCCTCTCATTAAATCCACCATCATACTTGCTCACAAAATACAGTGACATCATCATATTATTGCCAACCGTGAGTGAATGTCTTCCAGATATTATCTTTCCACGAGGCATGATACGGTGGCCAGAACGGTCTGGAACAGGATAACAAAAAAAGAGAATACCAACAAGCGAAGTTAACCATGTTGAAACAAATGAGTCAAAAGAATACTGGTGGAACTTGAAAATTAAGATAGCCACCAAGTTAAAACACAGCCGGTCAGATATCGTTATGTGGGACCACAAACGTTCTGTTGTGGAAATCAGCTTCCTCCTAGACACGAAGGTGGTTGTGTGGTAAGTAGCTTGCTTACCAGCCACATGGTTCCGGGTTCAGTCTCACTGCGTAGCACCTTGTGAGTGGATTTGATAGACGAAAACTGAAAGCCCACCGTATATATATATATATATATATATATATATATATATATATATATATATATATATATATATATATATATATATATATATATATATATATATATAGGAGAATGTTCGAAAAAACAACAACAGACGACGACAGGTGGTGTAAATAACAAAAGGATGTATTAGTATGACGCTCAGGAATACGGAAAGTCTTTGACGTTTCGAGCTACGCTCTTCAACAGAAAGAATACGGAGACAAGGAGAAAAACACGGAGAAAAAAAATTGAATAGTGTTCAGTCAACGGTCAATCATAATAATGGCTAATAATGGCTGACCGGAAGTTAGAAATTCTTTTTTCAGGAGAGCTAAGAAAAGGGGGAGATAACAAACGGTGATCGAAGAACGAGGGGCTGTGTGTGGGAGCTAGAATGCTGGTGATCTTGACGTATGTAGTGTGAAAATGGGGCGCTCGACAACCGATGCTGGTGTCTTTACGTCCCCGTAACTTAGCGGTTCGCCAAAGAGCCCGATAGAATAAGTACTAGTCTCACAAAGAATAAATCCTGGGGTCGATTTGCTCGACTAAAGGTGGTGCTCCAGCATGGCTGCAGTCAAATGACTGAACCAGATAAAAGAATATTTAACGCTTCAATCTGTGAAACCGATTAAAGCTTTAAATATATTAATAAAAAATATTTTAACCATTCTCAGTGCATTTTCAACTTCTATATATATATATCACACTAGCACCAAAAACGTCTCAGACCCACACCACACACCATTATCCACCCACCCACACACAATCTTCGATAGTGTCACCACACATGCCACTCTGCAAGCAACCCCACACACTGTTTAACTCAGTACACAAACCACACATCATCATGCACAATCCCACACCAATACAAGCACATAGTACCTGAACACAGACAATATATATACACACACGAAACACAGAAACACACGCAACACGCATAGACACAGATAACTTTCGCCCATACACATTCACTATACACATGCATACTATTTGATCACAGATACACACACACACACATGCACATGTGCACACACTACCTGAACAAGCACACATCAACTGCTACACACACAATACACACATATAAACATGTCCATATGCATATACACACATATACACGCGTCCATATGCACACACACACACACACACTCACCCAAATATACAAACTCACACACTCGCCCCCATTCACACATACACACTCACACATCATTCACACATACACATATGGGCTTGCGCATCTTAGTTCGTTGGGGTCACCGTTATTGTTATTATTATTATTTTATGTTTGACTTTTGTTTTGCATTTGTACAAGTTGGATCCAAGTCTCACCCAGAGACCTCAAGAGACAACAAGTTAGAAGTTCATGTAGGTGTTATGCCTAGGGTACCATATATTTGGATTTGTACAGTTTTGTTCAAGTGAATGTTTAAGAAACCATAAAAAAAATTATGTGTTTGCTTTAAAATTTGAGATCACATAGACAGTATTTTACGTAGGATATGGGCAGTTCCCATGAGCACTATCTTTTGAACTTCAGCCATTTTGGGGTTTCCTGGTATCTGAGCTAGGTAGTAATCAGCCCGTTTCGCTGTCATTCCCAGGTCACCTATGACAATAGGTATTGTTTTCGTCTTCAGATTCCACATTTTGCTAATTTCTATTTCAAGATCTTTATATTTGCTCAGTTTTTGGTAGGTCTTGACAGATACGTTTATATCGATTGGGACAGTCATATCAATGAGGAGGCATGATTTTTGTCTGAAGTCTTTCAGTATGATGTCTGGCCTATTTGCGTCTATCTTTCTGTCTTATTATTATTATTATTATTATTATTATTATTATTATTATTATTATTATTATTATTATTATTATTATTATTATTATTATTATTATTATTATTATATGTTTGACTTTTGCTTTGTGATTGTAAAAGTTGACTCCATGTCTCACCCAGAGACCTCACGAGACAAGTTAGAAGTTCGTGTTGGTGTTATGTCTAGAGTATCATATATTTGATTTTGTACATTATTTTTGCATTATTATTATAATAATAATAATAATAATAATAATAATAATAATAATAATAATAATAATAATAATAATAATAATAATAATAATAATAATAATTATTATTATTATTATTGTTCGTAGTTTTATTTTTATAACGTGCTTTCACTTCACTACCGAGCGCAGCTCTGTGTGCCTTGGGTATGTGCTGTGGTTTGCTGTGATGCTCTTATGGTTACTGTATTGAAAGTGTTTTGCGTAGGATGTGTGCAGTGCCCAGTAGTGCAATTTTCTGTATATTATATATATTTGTAAGTCCTGGTGTTTTTGTTATGTATTTGTCTGAATATTTTTTTATTATACCTAAGGCACCTACTATGATAGGAATTGTTTCTGTTTTTAGATTCCACATTCGAGTTACCTCTATTTCCAGGTCTTTGTATTTTGAAAGCTTTTCCATTTCTTTTAGGGAAACGTTGTCATCTGCTGGTATTGATACACCAATTAGAAAGCATTTTTTTCTTCGTGATCTTTGACAACTATATCTGGTCTATTTGACTTAATTTCTCTATCTGTGTGTATTGGCATATCCCAGAGTATGGTTGCTTTCTCGTTTTCTGTGACCTTTTCTGGCGTTTGTTTATACCATCTTTTTTCTGTTGTTATTCCATAGTGTTGGCATAGCTTCCGGGGTATATAGGTCCCAGCTCTGTCGTGTCTGTGAATATATTCCTTCTTAGCTAGGACTGGGCAGCCAGAAATAATATGATTTATTGTTTCTTGTCCATCTCCACATATTCTACAGTTACTTGTTATGTTTCTTTTCATGATATGTTTTTGGTAATTTCTGGTGAGGAGGCTTTGGTCTTGTGCAGCAATTAAAAATCCTTCTGTCTCTGCTTTGAGTCCTGAGCTTCTCAACCATTGCTGGGATTTTTCTCTGACTATTTCTTTTGCATTTAGTTTAGCCCAGTATTTACCATGTAGGGGCTTTTCTTGCCGTCGTTTTATCATGGTCCGTTGCTGTTATTATTATTATTATTATTATTATTATTATTATCATCATCATTATTATTATTATTATTATTATTATTATTATTATTATTATTATTATTATTATTATTATTATTATTATTATTATTATCATCATCATCATCTCCCTTTCATTCAACCTCTTTTTTCAGGTCATCTCGTCATGTTGGACCATCGAACTCTGCACAATTTTTCTCTCTCCGTTTTTCCATTCTCTCTCCATTTTCCCCTCTTAATCCTTTGTGTCGAAGAGCGTAGGCTCGAAACGAAAAAGACTTTTCCATTCTTTCCAAGCATTAAACTAATACACCTGCTTGTTGTTCCTACACTTGTCTTCGCCTTTTGTTTTTTTGTAAATTTGAATTATATATATATATCTTTTATCAATGACTTGCTTCTGTCATCAGACAGTGGTCATACTAGGACACAATCTTGATATATATATATATATATATATATATATATATGTATGTATGTATGTATGTATGTATGTATGCATATACATATATATATATGTTTGTGTGTGTGTGTGTGTGTGTGTGTGTGTGTGAATGTGTGTGAGTGAGAGAGTCTGTGTGAGTGCGTGTGCGTGTGCGTGCGTATATATATATATATATATATATATACATATATACACACATTTTTCATCATAGTCTTCCTTGCGGTCCACACACGTTTTCCATCGGTGTTGCAGTGCTTGGATCCCATTGATGAAGAAGCTTTTAACTTGTTGGTCAAAAAACAGCAGATATGACGTCACTGTCGCTGCGATACTGCTTACCAGCCATCTGCCTTTTCATATTGGGGAATAATAAATCGAAGTCAGATGAGACCAAATCAGGAGAATAAGGACGGTGATCAGCCAGTTCAAAGCCACAGTCACGCACAACAGCCATTGTAAGTAGGGACTCGTGTGCTGGAACATTGTCCTGATGAAACTAAACCCCTTTCGTCAGTTTCGCCGGGCATTTGGTCTCGATAGCTGCTCGTAGCTGCCTCAGCAAGTTGGCATAGTACTCTCCATTGAAGGTGTGGACCTTTTGAAGATAGTCAATAAACGCAATGCCTTTTACATCTCAAAAAACTGAGGTCATCATCTTCCCTGCTGATGGAATCACCTTGGCCTTCTTTGGAGTTGGTGAGAAGGGGTGTTTCCATTGCATAGAATGGCTTTTCAGCGTGAAAAGTGAAGAGACCAGTACATGAAGGGGGAAAAAAAACTACACGTACCGCAACAGAAATTGTAAAAATAACTTTCTTCTTACTCTCATAATTTTTTTCTCTCTCTCTTGTCCACGTATTCTATAAAAACTCAATATCACCGAACTTTCAATAATGTACGTTTGTTATAATCTTCGCCGAACATTTACGATGATATTCTCCATCCCTGTGAAACCCATTGAAATTCACGTGAACGTTTGATAGTTTAAACATGTTTGTCCGTTTATTCACTTCGTAATTTTAAACTCTGTTACAACTCCCTAGTTTTATATATATTTGTACCATTAATAAACAAAAAATCGTTGAAGCTAGTTTAGTATGTATGTAAATAAATCTATTTAAAAATAACTACACGTTTTTCAAAGTCAGGTGAATTTTCAAATACCAAAACAATTTGTCCTCTATATATATTTATATGTGTGTGTGTGTGTGTGTGTGTGTGTGTGTGTGTGTGTGTGTGTGTGTGTGTGTGTGTGTGTGTGTATACATATATACATGCACAAACTCATATATATGCATGCATGTATGTATATGTATGTATGTATGTATGTATGTATATATATATATATATATATATATATATATATATATGTATGTATGTATGTATGTATGTATGTATATATATACATACGTACATACATACATACATGCATGTATATGTATGTATATATATATACACATATATATATATATACACATATATATATATATACCCACATATATACATACTTGCACACATATATATATATTTACACAGACACACGTTTATGTTTCTACTCTACCATAGCAGGACAAATAACAGGTCTTCACAAGTCTACAGTTATAATCACTGTTATCCGCAAGCCTCGATTGTGAAGCAGTGTAATTTTATAGTTATCCTCTACCTGGACACTTTTATAACAACCCCCACACACGAGCTTGTGGAAAAGAGTAATTATGAATACATTATCTTATAACGACCAGTTATTTGTCCTGTTCAGTAGAAATATAAATGTGTATGTTTCTTCTGTGTGTGTGCGTGTGTGCGTGTGCGTGTGTGTACGCACACACACACACACACACACACACACACACACACACACACACATATGGAGAAATAGTTAAAATTGTCATATTTGTATATGATATACATAGGCATACGTATATCATATATATATCATACCATGATACTCATATATAGTTCACGGTCTGATATATCTTATATATGTCATACCGTGAGCTGTAATGTCCCTTGACAGGCCGCTATCCTCCGGGGCAATGCCTTTTCCGTTCTATCTACTGGTGCTATGAGAAATGTCATTCAATGACTAAAAGCAATTATTCATTGCCGTTTGATCTCACGTCTGATCTTCTTTGGTAAATTCTCTCAACCTGTGTCTTTGGGTGACTTTTTATAAAAATGTAAATCGTAAAATGCATCAACTTTTTGTTGATATATAAAATTAAAATCAAAACAAAATGCTGTCCGAGTGTAAAGAGTTACAGTCAGTCCTTTAGTCAATTGAATAATGACTAAACACTTATTGTATGCAGTTCTCTGTAACTACAGCATTTATTGAGTATACAAGCAAGTTGGCTGTTTCTTTCTCTGGGGTTGCTCAATACTACTGATGAGAGCACAGTATGGTTTGATAATCGATTAAGCCTGTTTATCATTTTTTTCCCCAATCAAAGAAGAAATAGTAAAATTTGCCACCTGTGTATCTCTACCTGGCAGATTTATATATACTGTATCATACCGTGATACCTTGTGGGCTGGAATTGCCGATGACAGGTTGCTGATGTTAAACAAAGCGTCCAGCACTTATAGAATGCAAACAATTAGCTCCAGTTTTCTGAAGCTTCTGGATTTGTTGTGTATAGACTGGCTGCTTGTTTCTCTGAATAGGTTAAGTAATGGAGACACCTCTAATGCGAACACAATAAGAGTGCAATCGGACAAATTGACTCCCAGTACCTTATTTTAAAGTGCTTAGTCTCTTTTGCCAAACTGCCACTTTACATGGACGTAATTAAAACGACGATTGGTCCAGCGGTAGAAACACGCGCACGCATGCACACACACACACACACACACACACACACACACACACACACACACACACACGACGGACTTCTACTCAATGGAACCGAACCTAAACGGGAGTGGTTGCAAAGTGAGCTTTTTAATTACATGCGATGATTAGACAAAAACAAGAAATAACAAAATAAGAAGGTCAAGGTTTTACGATGTTTCACGCTTGAATGAAAAAAAGAAAAGGGTAGTTAAAGCGGTATTAAAGCGGTATTAAAGCGGAAAAGAAAAGGCAAATAGTTGGGCAAAATTTGACAAGGGCATTTAATTTAGTTATATAATAAAAGGTTTAATTAGTCTCTGACAGTTGTTTCTACGATATCCCAGCTATTGGAACACCGTATCGAGCAAAGATTCCATACGTAACAGTGGAAGAAATTTCCTCATCAATGATAGTCGTTGCGGGTCTATTTGTTCGACTAACCCTTTCAAGGCAGTACTGCAGCGTGGCCGCAGTCTAATGACTAAAACAAGTAAAAGGTTAAAAAAAGAACAAAAAGAACATCGAGATATTTTGTAAACGAAACTGCAAAAATATGCCAGAAATCTTTCCCTGAATTTCAGCTGCTAACTCTGTTCCTTCTTATCTAAATTCTAACGATGGAAGTATGTTTCTTCTTTACGAACCAACCAGAATAATTGAAATAGAAAGATAACTTGCATACATTCATGTATGTATACATGTATGCATGTATATGCACTCAGTAATTTGCTGGCATACACTCAAGACTCGTGCACAAACGCAAACCCTTACCTCACACAGACGCAGAACCGTTCACACCATTGAGCATTAGTCAATTGCATATCTATACACACGCATAAAACACACGCACACACACACATACACGGACTGACACACACACACACACACACACACACACACACACACACACACACACACACATACACAAAAATATATATATATATTTGTGTGTGTGTGTATGTATACATACACACATACATACACACACATATCTGTGATAAAAACAGACGAATGGATTATACGGTCTTGCTTCAATGTTTTATTAGGAGGTTTTATTGTAACGTAACAGCGTACATTCGGTTATGGAAGACGTGCAGCATCTATATTCATTACAATACAATATCCTCCCAAATCATCAGGAAACCATATGTCAGTTAATACTTGCTAGGTTGTTAGAATTGTAACAAATATTAACCTGCATATGGTTCTCCAAAGATTATTGGGAGGTTATTGTATTTTAATGAATTGCATACTCTTATAGATTATGCACGTCTTACATGTACGATGTTAAGTCATAATAAAGTATCTTAATGAACCATATAATCCATTCGTCTGTTTTTTTTAATTATTATATTACGCCACGCAAAAAGTTCCACTCAGTTTTGTATACTCTTGGGTTTGCAGCTTACCAAATACCAGTGCACTTCATTTCATTGGTGAACACTTCACAAATGGAACGGATTGTTTACCTGTTGATTTGTGTCAAGCTGTTTAACCATCAAGTGTAGTGATATGCCTCGATCTTTAAATAGATTCCCTTTAATCAATCAGTCAATCAGTCAATCAAAATATACATATATAAATACACACACGCACACATTCATACACACATAACTATACATATATAAGTATTTATAAATACAGTTATATATAGATAAATAGACAAATTTGTAGTGCAATATATGGACTCATAGAATCGTGTGACTATCACAGAAAGCTCCTCTAGTGGACCCGGCTATCATACCACAGTAATTCAAAAACAGAGGAGTATAATGCAGAGTCTTATGCAGCTGAAATCCAGTGGATCCAGTCTATGAAATTATTTCATGAGGAGTATAAAGGCCATAAAAAGTTAGGAGGTATGAGAGATGAATATATTTATTTGACTACTTGATATCCGTAGGATGACAGCCGTTTTTCAGCATTCATCATGTAATAATTTAAGTTCATAAAATATTATTTTACATGCCTGCACCAATATGCATGCTACATATTGCACTGTACGAATGGATTATATGTGTACATTTACGAATCAATGCAGATATAGAAGGCTAGCTCTTCAGATCAACAGAACGTCATGGTTACTACAATGCTTCAACTCTACTGTATACATACAAAATTATCCTTAATATATACAATGTATGGAATACCGTTAAGTGATAAATTTAGATAGGTATTGAAGATAAAGAATAAATGTAAATAGTAAATATATATGTATGTTATCAATTACGATGCTGGATCTAAGTTTAGGGACTTGGACATCGTTAATGCAAACAAAAGACAGGAAAGGGGTAGAAGAAGAAACTAGATAAAATAAGAAGAGAGTGTTTAAGAATACAGGTAAACAATAAAATCTATATAATAATCTGCTTGTTTATTCACCCATTATACATGAGTTAGAGAGGTGGAGGTGGAGCGAGTTAGAGGTGGGGAAAGAATGAGAGAGGAGAGAGAGAGAGAGAGAGAGAGAGAGAGAGAGAGAGAGAGGGGGGAGTGAAAATAGAAGAAAAGATGAGGTAGAGAAAGGTGATTAATATTAAGACACTTAGGCCAAATGGTCACGTGGTCAACTGAAGGTAGAGGAAAGGAACGAGAGAAAAAGATGACGAGAGAAAAAGAGGGAGAGAGAAGTGTTGACGATGTGCGGTGGGGTGGGGAAGGAATACTTATTACGTGGTTAAAAAGTTAGATGAAGGGAGAGGTAGAGAGTTATACTGAGAGAGAGAGAGAGAGAGAGAGAGAGAGAGAGAGAGAGAGAGAGAGAGAAGAGAGAGAGTGAGAGAGAGATACAGAAAGCGGTGGGGATGGTGGTGGTGGTGGCGTGTTGATAGTGAAAAGTATTTTTTTAATTGAACTAATTTTTTCTAGTGACCGTCGCATACACATAAGTGCGATTAAATAATCGTCTGCTCAATTAAAAAGTTGATATATTTATAAGAGTTAATTTAGCCTAAAATATGGATTCGCAAGAAGCACAGTTGCAAGCTGCCCGAGAAAGGATGCGTAGATATAGAGCAATGGATCAGAGAGGAACAACGAGAAGATATAATAAAAAGAGGAAAAAGACAACATCGACGGAGACGTGAGGAAATGAATGTAGACGAACGTGAAGAATATTTAAAGAAAGTTAAACTATGAATGCTATAAAAATGCAAATCATCCGTTCTTTCTTAAAAAGATCCTCTTAATTTTTTCCCCCCCGAGGAAGTTATACGGGTCCCACTAGTTAAATGTATTATACATGAATTCAGTAGAGAAGAAATAGCTTGAGATATAAAAATTAAACCAAGTGATAGTTTTGAACAACAGTTACTGTCAAAAAGGGTCAGAGGTCAGACGCATTGTACTCCAATAAACTGTATTCAAGCCAACTTCTAGCTAGGGAGTAGATACTTATGGGCGTTAACATACTAAGAAATAAAAAATGATAAAATAAAAAATACACAACACTCACATACATATTCATATTCTCACAAATATTCTCATTCATATTTGCATAAATCTATATATTCAGAGATAAATATTAGTACATTCTCAAACATAAATACATAATATATAACTAAGTATGGACCGAAACATATACATACATGCGCACAATATAAAATAATATACACTCACAAATAAATGTACGACAAACAAGAATTTATACGAGGTCTGATCAATAAGTATCCGGACTGGTGCTATAAAAGTCAAAACTACAACACGTACCAATTTTGCATTTAATCTCTTTCAAAGTAGTCCCCATTCAGAAACCACACACTTAATCCAGCGCTGTTTCCATTTCCTGGGATAATCGACAGCTGCCTCGTCGCATTCACCTTGATTTCCTCGACGTCCTAAACTCTTCTTTCTTTCAAGCGGGATTTGATTTTTGGAAAGAGGAAAAGTCGCAAGGAGTGAGATCTGAGGAATACGGTGGCTGTCGGACCCTGGGGAATGCTGTGCCTAGCGAAAAACCGCTGCCCAAGCTGCGCTGAATGGGCTGGTGCGTTGTCATGGTGCAATTGCCACTCACCGGACTATGCAATTGCGGCCTTTTCCGCAAACGCCGCAAAACGTCTGACCAGGTGGAGCATACTCATGATGAACAATCCCCTTGTAGTCGAAGAAAGCGGTCAACAGTTCGTACTTTCTTCGGTCTCGGAGAGGTTGCTGGTCCTACTGCGAAAACTGAGCCTTTGTTTCAGGATCACAGCCAAAGACTCATGATTCATCATCTGTTATTACCGTTTTCAAAAAGTTTTCATCGTTCTCGACACAATCAAAGGGATCTTGTGCAACTGAAACCCGAGTGTCTCTTTGGTCAGCTGAAAGCAGTTTTGGAACAAACTTGACAGACACGCGTCTCATACCCAAACCTTCAGTGATAATGGACAGAACTGAACCATAACTAAACTGATCGTGATTCGACGATTTCCCCTCACAGCTGCGATGGTTTTTCTCAGTTCTGCTGGTCTCCCAGAACGTTCGTCACCTTCTACATTATTTCGGCCTTCTTGGGAAAGTCTGAACTACTCGTACACTTGTGTGCGGCTCACACACTCCTCTCCATACACTTTCTGCAACTTTGCGTAGGCCTCTGAGCAGGTATCGCCAAGCTTTTGGCAAAATTTAATGCAGATTCTCTGCTCAACTTTCTCTGACATGGTCATTGCCTGATCACACGCTACACACCTTCCTTCCAAGCACTGCCGTAAACAGCAGAAGTGAGCTACTACGTTAAAACTTAAGTTCAAGGTCAATCTGTGCCAAGCGGTTTCACTCTGCAAGCTATAGCTCTGCATGCTACAGCTTCGTTACTGTGATAAGAGTCCGGATATTTATTGATCAGACCACGTACACATGTACCTATAGAGGCATACACACACACACGCGCGCGCGCACACACACACGCGCGCACACACACACATACACGCACACTACTGCATAGAAACACTCTCATATTGAAAGTGGAAAGATATCTCTATAGGTACATTCAACTGCACACACGCCCATAGACACAAATATAGATTGTCATACACATAGGTACAAATATGTATGTGTACATATAGATATTCTAACGCAACAACTACGTATATAGGTATGTATATAAGCGTATGTGTATAAATGCTATGATGTAAACACGTCAAATAGATTGAATCTGCGAAAACATGATTATAGGAGGAGAGTTAATGATTCATGTATATTAATAAAGAGGAAATAATGTCTAAGGTATATATAAACAGGTGTACTTAAAGGTTTGAAGGTGTAGAATTACAAAATCATGCGGTCATTATATGGTAGCAGCTTCAATAATATGAAAAAATGGTTCAGCCATTAAATATGATAGACGAGAAAGTTAAAACTCAACATGTGAGAAGTATTTTATAAATAGCAGAATACATTATCTATTTCTCTAGCGAAGTCAAATTATGGTTAGCCGAAATAAGTGATTATACATATGTATTGATAAAGGTTAAAATTTATTGGAGTAAATTCAATTTTCAAGTGTAAATTTAAGTATAAGTTATCATGTAGGAACTATTTAAAATTTTAGTGCTAGCACAAATGGGAAAATAAGTATTTTCACAGATAGCAGAATGTTTGAATATGGACCAATTCCACTGAAGTGGCAACAGGTAAGGTTAACAAGGTTGGGAATTATTCAATTGTATTGATCTGGCTAGTAGAATGTCTGGATATGGTTTAATACATTATCAATTAAGGTAAGACTAAATTTTGGTTAACGAAGACAGAAAATTAGCAAGCAAACATGAACAATTTAGATAGAGATTGGCAATCATGGGTAAGAAGTATTCCTACAAATAGTATAACATCATACAAATAGTATAACATTATACAAATAGTATAACATTATGATTAACAAAAATATGGAATGTATTCGCAGCACTGATCTCGGCTATAAAGTCAAATAAGTGTAGATATAATGATAAATTGTAACGTTATATATAGTTAGAATGTAGGAAAGATTTATATTTAAGATGCTGGCATCATAATCTGGCATCATATAATTGATTAATAATATTCGATTTAATTTTATCAATTCTATTAATATGAAATGCATGAGATTCACAGAACCCGCACCAACCTTTAGATTAAATATTATCAGTGAGAGATTGTATGAATTTAGCTAGAGATGTACTACTAGCCTTTTCTTTATACTTAAATGTAAATTCGTGATTATTTCAGCAAAATTTGAATGAGGACGCACTAATGTGAAGCTGTTCTTTACTAAGAGCAGTGACAAATCACTTATATAATATACTTTTCCTAAGACATTGGCTATTAATGAGACAATGGTTTATTACGAGCGTTACGTAGAGCAAATGTATGATAAGTTCAGTTTCATTGCTATTAATATTGTTACTGGAATCACATCGACACATTGATTATTTGCAGTATTTATTACATTGTGATTATTTAGGTGGTTAGAAGTTACAATATTAGATGTACTGTCATTTGTTGTAATATTATGAGCCGCGTGGTTTAATTTACTAGAGTTAAATTTTACTATGTATTCAACAATATTGGACATGGTTGAGGATGCCAGTTTAAGTGTGTAACCATGATGTCCTGTTGAACTGAAGAGCTAGCCTTCATTATCTGCATTGATTCAATGTGTAGCATGTATATTGGTGCGGAAATATACACTGACATTATTATTTCATGATGAAGGTTGCGAAACGACCGCCATCCTATGAATATATTCACTTCTTTCACCTTCGGACATTTTATGATGTAGATAAATAGATATATACATATGAATAGATAT
The DNA here is from genome assembly GCF_046866305.1 of Octopus bimaculoides. Taxonomy (NCBI): domain Eukaryota; kingdom Metazoa; phylum Mollusca; class Cephalopoda; order Octopoda; family Octopodidae; genus Octopus; species Octopus bimaculoides. The sequence continues at coordinate 19,579,104 of NC_142951.1, read as the reverse complement.
GCACACACACGCACGAGCGCACAAACACACACAGAAACACACACAGAAACACACACAGATACATATACACACACACTCACAAATACGCATATATATGCACATACACACGCGCGCACACGCACACACGCACATATAATAACAATGTCTTATTACCAAATAATGATGATGATGATGATGATGATGATGATGATGATGATGATGATGATGATAATAATAATAATAATAATAATAATAATAACTCATGCAAAACTCCAAGAGTTCCAACAAAACCTGTAATAAAAAGAAATAATAATAATAATAATGATAATAATAATAATAATAATAATAATAATAATCATTATCATAATAATAATAATAATAATAATAATAATAATAATAATAATAATATTGTAGGTGCCCTAGGTAAGATAAAAAAGGGATATCAGAAACATCTAGATAAGATCCCAGGAGAACCATGTCTCAGAGAATTCCAAAGATTGCCTATATTCTTAGAAAGCCGAAGACTGGTATGAAAACAATTCAGAGAGCGAACATTAGAAAATACTCTGGGATTTTAACACACAGTGCGACCAAGTCACAGAGGGGAGACGGCTAGATATCGTGCTCATCCATAAAGATGAAAAGGAAGCAAAGATAATAGATGCTGCAATACCAGGCGATGCGAGGGTGAAATATAAGGAAACAGAAAAGAGAGAGAAATACCAGCCACTCCGGGACGAGATGGGAAAGTTATAGAGCATGAGGAAAGTAATGGTGATACCGGTGGTAATTGGAACATTGGGAGCAGTTTCCAAGGGCTTTGAAAAACATATTAAGAATATTGGAACTGCTGTAAGGCTCGAAGTGATCCAGAAGGCAGCATTGTTGGGTACAGATCGCATTCTAAGGAGAGTATTGGCTCTTTGAGTCACAGGAGAAGACTCTACTTGAAACCTTTGGTGATTTGTTATTGCCTGCTTTCAAGTAAAAAATAATCGGTAATTAAGAACTATCCGAGAGTCTTTCAGAACAATAACAACAACAATAATAATAATTATTTCTCCACTAACCACAAGGGTTTACATTCAGAAAACCATTATGGACAGCACAGGACAAATGTGTGTGTGTGTGTGTGTGTGTGTGTTGTTGTGAGGGTTTTGCGTGAAAACAAGACTAACAAAATTTTTAAAAAGTAAGAAGAAGGAAAGAAATCAACAATATGTAATCCTCAATAGGGAGGAGACGTTCGAAGTCTGCTCGTGGAAAACCCCCCACAAATAACCATGAGTACCCTGACTTTTGGGGCAGGTAACTTTTTCCCTTTCCTTTTTTCCAACTACAGGCGTATGCTCAGGGCAAGCCCGTTCACTCGCACCATTCTTGTCACTTTCGTCCACCTTTCAGCAAGCTGGTTAGAAGACAACACTTCCCTTTCTACCTTTATTTTCCTTTCCAAGTGAAACTTGAAGTTCATCAGGAATTGACCTAAGAGAAAAGTGTTTGACTTAAGCCCCTTCAATCTCGTCCACCACACAATCTCTTTCACCATGGCCACCAGGCATATGAAAAACAACCTTTCCTTCTTGGTTAAAGGAAGGCGGCGGGGTGATCTTCACAATGGATTCAGTTGACAGCCAGATCTGTCCCACACACGACAGCAGGTGTTCGACATAAACCCACAGGTCAGTAATTCCCGGGCATGGACGACTGCATACAGGACAGTCTCGTCGTCCTGCGCGCGTCTAGGACATGCTCTGCTGACGGCACTTCCATGCCTGTAAAGTTTATCTCGAACAGGGAAAGCTCCCCGGTAGCACTGCCAGGCCAGAGAATTTTGGAAACTATCCATCGGTTCCTGGCCGAAGTTCTCCGGAAAAGAGCGATTAGTTTTCCTTAAGAACGTCGTCGCACTTTTCCTCCACTGATTCACTATAAAAGGCTAAAGTGGACGTTCCGCCTATTGTAATATCCGATTGATATGATGATAATAATAATAATAATTGGCCGGATACAGTTGTCAGAGATCACCAAGACAAAAATGCTTTCTAATCGTTGTATCAATACCAACAGATGACAATGTTTCTTTAAAAGAAACGCAGAAACTTTTAAAATACGTAACTCGAATGTGGAGCCTAAAAACAGAAACAATTCCTATTATAGTGGATACATTAGGTATGATGAAAAACATTCAGACAAATGCATAACAAAAAACACCAGGACTAACAAGTATGTATACCATACAGAAAATAGCACGACTATGCACCGCACACATCCTACGTAAAACACTTTCAACACAGTGAAAATAAAAGCACTGCAACAAACCACAGCTCATACCCAAGGCACACAGAGCTGCGCTCGGTAGTGCAGAGAAAGCAAGTGATAAAAACAAGATTACTGAATAATAATAATAATCCTTTCTACTGGAGACACAAGGCCTGAAATTTTGGGTGAAGGGACCAGTCGATTACATCGACCCCAGTGTTTCACTGTTACTTAATTCATCAACCCCGAAAGGATGAAAGTCAAAGTCAAAGTCGACCTCGGCGGAATTTGAACTCAGAACGTGAAGACGGATGAAACAACGTTAAGCATTTCGCCCGACATGCTAACGATTCTACCAGCTCGCCGCCTTCAATAATAATAATATGGAAGTGTTATCATGTACGTTGTTTTGTCTTGGTATAAAAGATGGGCTACAGCAAATATTCTGCTTAATACCACAGATTTGCTTGTCAGTTGTTTGACCGTAACCAGTTGAGCATGTCCCTTGGTGGCTGACGATATGTGCATCTCTGATCACGAGCAGAAGTAGTGGGGGAGCATCATAGCCATGTGTTGAGAGGAATTCTTTGGGGTTTGGATAATTCACTTTTGGAAACATGGGTGTTTTGCTCAACATCCTTAAACAAACCTTATTCAGGGACCTTTTGAGCGGGATGGGCTACTCGACCTGAAGAAAATTCTAACCGGACCCCACCTGCGAGGTCATGCGCTGTTTATCTTGATATGAGATCACTATGTCGCGCACATATGGTTGTGATGCATGTGCCTGGTGTACCCTTATCAGACGGGTACTCATAATGGGTATATTGGGCTTTGTATATTTTACCCTAGTGTCACCTTGATGGCATGCACTGCTCTCTCACTCAATAATAATAATAATAATAATAATAATGATGATGATGATGATGATGATGATGATAATAATAATTATAAATGAAATGGAAACGGTGTGTGTGTTTCTTACTGGCAAAACTGACCCTCCCAATATACAAGCTTCAACACACGTTTTCACACAAAAGTCTGGCAAAACAAATACAAGAATGAAATAATACGCGCGCGCGTGTGTGGTGTGAGTGTGTACACACATTTATGCATAAATATAAATACACAAACATATGTATGTATGTGTATGTATATATATATATATATATATATATATATATATATATATATACATCTATACATATATACATATGTATACATATATGTATATATATATATGCATGTATATATGAATATATTTTTTTATATATACATATACATATCTATATAGATACACACGCACACAGACACGCGCACACGCACACACACACACACACAGACACACAGACACACACATATTATCTGACAGATGTATAACCACTGATCTGCTGCTACCACAATATATCATGACATAGATATAGCATCATATAGACGCACCAGATATATAGCATATCGAGAGAATGAGCATATATCAGCAACTGGATGATGCAGACGAGATGAGCTGATAACAGTCAGAGATACGTCGCGCTATGTGACGTCAGATGTTGGACGTGCCTCTGCAACGTTATGTAATGGTTGCAGAGTCGCTACACCTACTCACAAACTGAAATACTGGGTTGTCAGAGTTGAATTAACACAGAAAATAGTTTTTATCATCATGTTTTATGTGATTCTTTTAGCTCTATCCTTTCTCTGCAACTTTCGTAAATCATTTTTGAAATTTGAATATATTTTACATCTTTTCAGATATATGACGATGGATTGCCAAATAGAAAAAAAAATGCGAATTTATCTGCCAGCCCAGTTTTTTTTATTTAAAGTCTATATTCAAGGCGCGTTCTGGAAGTTTTGAGACTTTTATAAGTTTCATTAATGTTGAGACATTTATTAATTTCAAAGAATCACAAAACTCCTTCAAAGTAGGATCCTCTGACTTCAGTGCACTTGTAGTACTCCAGCCACTTCATGAATGCTTCATGAAAGGCGTCCAGGTCTCTTGTCACAGCGTCCTTCATATTCCCCTTCAGACTGGAGAACAACAAAAAGTCACAGGGGGCAAGGTTTGGATTGTAGGGAGGGTGAGAGGGGTAGCTTTGATGTCCATTTCTGATAAATAGTTGGTTACCAAGATGCCCAACACAGTACCCGGGGAACAAACCTTGGACAAATTTTGCGCATGTTCAGATCTTCATGAATAATTCTGTGTACAGTTGCCACATCAACTCCAAACTGTATGCTTATCGTCTTTATAGATACACAACAGTCTTCATCCAGAAAATTCTGAATTTTCTCAACCAGTTCTGATGTTCCTACGTCCCCCATCCTCCCACACTTCTTATCATCTCTTACCTCCTCTCTACCAACCTTAAACTTCTTGTGCTAGCAAGAAAGTTAATCTGTATACAGTCTGGAACATTTCATAAGTTTCTGTAGCATTCTTGCCCAGTTTAATGCAGAATTTTATAGCACAGCGAGCTTCCAAATACTCCGACTGCCTTCTGCAATCTAATCAGCTGTGACACGCAGTGTTCAGTAGGGTGTGTTCAAAGTGCTGGTAGATTTTTCGGTTGCATCTTGTTTAAGGGTTTCATTGTCGTTTTCCTTTATTAAAGTATTCTGCAGTTATCTCCCTTCGAAATGTTGAGTGATGTAATGATATCCGAAGGTCAATGATAGGCTACACATTCAGTCTATCTCAACATTATTTACAAATTTATCAGAAAATATCTCTGTAAATATTTATAAACGATTCTGTAGGAGTAACTAAGGTGGCAGGTCCTTTCGCCTACTACCGTATACTCAACTGCCATAAGTGTGGAATAGTATCGAGCATTATTTTGTAATCGAGGTATATTCTCAAAAGGTTTCTGAAATCGCCATTTGTGTATCATGCTGAAGATATATACACTGTCAGAAGGCATGAAGCTTCGGAATTGTTTGAGATAAAATCTCTTCATTGAATTGCTTTTTCATTGAAATGTTTTAAAAATACTATATCAGAGCGGGGCGAACATCGTAACTGCAGCGACTCACGAGAATAACAGACGTATTTCGCCTTTGTTGCGGCCTGTCAATGCCATACACCCGATTTTCATTTGCTCAAGTGAAATTCATGTGTGTCAGTATATAGGAAATAGCGAATAAAACATTCACTGGTACCGCAGAAGCTTGCTAAGTCTTAAGAAAAATTCAGTGTATGCAATTGAAAGAGCATTAAATTAAAATTACCATCTTTGTGTAATACTGAATATATATATATATATATATATATATATTCGTGTGTCACATAGCTAGCTAGAGGCGATGGCTTCTTGGAGCTAATTCATGGCAGCTTTCGTCCTAATTTTGGGACTGCCATGTTGGCTTGGCGATAACTATTAATTTCCAGTACCGCTGTCGTAGTCTCCTTTAGAGAGACTTAGAAATATTAATAACTCTCTCTCTCTATATATATATATGTATGTATACACCGATAGAAGGCATGGTGCTGTGGAATCATCGGACATAAAATTTATTGATACTTTTTGTGTTAAAAACACATGAAACAATATATGTCGGAGCGGGACGAACTTTGTAGGTGCAGTGAGTCACAAGAACGACAGACGCTTTTCACCTTTCTTGAGGTTTGTCAATGCCATGCACCCGATTGTCATCTTAATCAGAATTCGTGATTCGATATGTAGAAAACACAGAATAAAACATTCATCGGTACTGAAAAGTTTTCTGGGCTGTAGAAAAACTCAGTATATGCAACTCTAAGGACATTAAATTAAAATCGCCAATTTTACTTAACATTAAATATATATACACCCCATTATACACCATCAGATGACGGCGAATTTAATCGACTGCTACTTCAGTTGCACACACCGTGATTCTGCGGTGTTTTCTTACTTTTGACAACACATTTTTATTTGCCAAAAGTTATTCGGCACATCCTCACACTCCCCTTTTCTCTACTTGGTCTCTCATCAGTCACTGCTATTGTTGGACTTGCAAAGGTCTTGCAGGAAATTGTAGAGACAGCTTGTGTAAAGCTTCTATACATTATGTTTAAGAAAGAAATAGTTTTCTGCCAAGTCCATAAATATATTTTGGGCTACAAATTTGGTTATGTCAACTCGACCTTCCATAGTTTTTTTAATGAATACACCAGCGCCTTGCTGAAGAACGTCAACATCTTCGAGTTGAATCTAATTATTATTAGTTCCTTCTCTAGTGTCGTACTACTACACAGTTATCTCATATGTATGTATGTGTGTATGTATGTATGTATGTATGTATGTATGTATGTGTGTACGTAAGTATGTATATATGTATGCGTCTGTCTGTCTGCCTATCTATCTATCTATCTATCTATCTATCTATCTATCTATCTATCTATCTATCTATCTATCTATCTATCTATCTTTATACACACACATATGTATACATATGTGCATTTGTTTCATTTTGTATTTTCCCCTTAACTTTTGCATGATCCTCTGTTTTCTATCTCTGTTCCTTTTTTTTATATTTGTTCGTTTCTTCTTAGTCAGTTTCGATGTTGCTGACCCCAACACGTTTGTGCAACATTGTTGAAAGGTGTTGAAAATGTGATGATATCTGGCCGACAACGATAAGGGCATGTCTGCGTTGGTTTTCATATTAGTTTTCCTTTCCCATAAATTTCATAATCGTCCCTCTATACATTCATATAAGCATACATACATACATACAAACATATATACATACATAAATACATGCATGCATGCATGCATGATGGCTGCAACTGGATTTCATAGATGCATCACCGCTTGATGTATGTATATATGTATGTATGTATGTATGTATGTATGCATGTATTATGTATGTATGTATGTCATTGTTCAGCTTTATTTCAAAATTTCTTGCCAATGCAGAAAGAGCCGGTTTCTAACCTAGATCCAAGACTCCTTCATTGGAATTTCAACACGAACAACAGGATATTTTTGTCTGTTTGTATATATGTATGTATATGTGCAAATTTGTATGCTTTGTTTTGTGTATGTATTCTCATGCATATAGTTGCATATCTAGACATGCTCATATATATTTAAATGACAAACTTCTGGAAAGTTTTACAGATTTTTACAGTTCTAGTGATGGATTGGTTCTGTAATCTTCAAATTAGCTTTCTCCTTTCTGGCTTTGAAAGCCTAATTTCTCAAGATTGGTATTTAGGCATTGTATTACATATCCCAGGGCTTCAATAATTACAGGTATAAACCTGAACTTATAATCTGGTTAGAGTAACTGCAGATTTCTCAATAGTTTAGCGTAGGTATTCTTTTTTTCACTGATCTCCAGCTTGATGTTAACATCTACCGGGCAGCTAATTTCCACAACTGTACACAGTTTCTCTTTTCTATTCCAAATCATTACATCAGGTCTGTTGTGTTTACATTTTATTGAGGTCTTCACTGAAACATTCCACCATTACTTCTTTTCATTATGAGTGGTTATGGCTTCTACCATATTGTGAGTTCTTATTTCTTTGTCTTCGGAGTTATTCTTCTGACGGATTTCATTATAGAGTGTCCTAGTTACAATATCATGTATGTATGTATGCATGTATGTATGTATGTATGTAAGTATGTATGTATGTATGTATGTATGTATGTATGTATGTATGTATGTATGTATGTATTCAGGTGTTTGATAAAATAATGGAAACACCTTGTTAAATGGAAGTTTTATTATTTAACAAGGAGTTGCTCCACATTTGGCATCAGACATAGCTTTAATACATTGAGGAATTGATTCGTATATATTCTGAAGAAATTTTAGGGGAGTTTCGAGTCATTCTTCAAGTGAGACCTGCATTAGCTCTTTTTTGTGACGATGTCGAAGGGAAGCAGTTCCTCCTCCAAAGTGCACCATAAATGTTCGATTAAACTGAGAAGCAGTGATTGTGGGCTCCAATCAAAGGGGTCAACTTTGAATAACATTAGCCGAGTTATTCGGCGCATTATCGTTCTGGAAGATTGTGCTACCTTAAGAGAACTATGTTTGCAGCATAAGATGGCCATGATGAATTAAAATACTCAGATAATTGTTTGTGTTTATCTTGCCATAGAGAACAATTAAAAGGTCAAGAGAATTCCTAAATCATCACATAGCTGCTTCAATACTTCACGGTAGGGACCAAACCGAGTTTGAATATTTGTAGTAACCACCTCTGCAACAGCCTTGAGCATGGTACTGGTAGTGAATGGGAGTGTAGACTTTGGGGAAACTTCTGAGTGGAGGGGGCTGAAGGGATTCCCTTTTTTCAGCACACAGAAGGCAGAAGGTGCTTCTCTTATGTGTAAAGATTTGAAGGTGTTGTTAAGATGTCGTGAATAGTTCTGATCAAGAGTTTGAAGCCATAAATAGCTTACCAGAAATACGACTAAATGATGTTCCACTGCTCTACATTGACCCACTCAGTCTAAGCTCTTTATTGACAGAGTCCTCCTCGGTTTGCTTACTCGTACTTTTTCTACATATGCACACATTTCCTCTTGGAGATGTTGTGGCATCTTACCTTTGACTTAATCAATCTGGCAGTTTAGAAACCAGCGCAGGCTTGAACGACAAAACAATCTCTATGTGTTAACCTTGCTAAACCAGGCTCAAAGTGTTTTGTTGTGGACGACAACAATGTCTTTGGCTTTTCTGTTAACGTCGAGATAGTAGTTTCGAATAAGAGGAAGTAGAAATTTCCCCCTAAATCCCTCTTCTGTAGCACAAGGGAGCTTGACTCTGATGGCTTAAAGCTAATCTTTACTTCTGAGATAAGATTCCAAAGTCCTTTCAAGAACCATCTGCTGCTAGGAACTGATGATGTGGTTATAGTCAGCGTATCCATGAAAACCCCTACTGGTGACTGCTGCATGCCAGTCTTTGGGGTTCTTGTTACTCCGCATCTGCTGACTTCACCTTCATGTTCATGGCGAGGGCAAAATAGATGACTGAGATGGTTCAGCCAGTTGTAATTCATATCTCAAGCCTGTGTAACTTTGATTTTTGTGGACCTAAAAGTAATACTCATTCGAATTTTGTATTAATAATCGAGGATGTCCTCTCTGGGTACATGATGTGCCCGAAGACCCTCCTTCACAAGGTTGTGTTTCTGGTAGTAGTTTCAGATAAGATGAAGTTTCGGATATGGCCAACCACAGAACTGCCGGATCTCCTGCTTCTTTTTGATTCTTTTAAGACCTGCATAACTGCTGTACGGTTCAAGCAACCAAATAGTTCAGAGAACCCACCCTTTTGTACGATGTAATGATGTAATTTACTCTTTAGAAGGAACTTCGCCAGCCATCGGCA
>NC_142951.1:19559525-19564525 GCF_046866305.1 Octopus bimaculoides | reverse complement strand
CTATTTTGTGTTATAGAACAGAAAAATATTTTTGTATTCGAATTTATTTCATGTAAAAAATTGTCTTATTTCGATAATTTCAACCAATCACTGACGTCCATTCAGCCGATATACATTAAGTGCCGACTACATAAACAAACGATTCTTCGTTTTATTTGCTTTTTTCATTTTAAATTTGCTTTAACCCTAACCCTAACCCTAACCCTAACTCTAACCCTAGGGTTAGGGTTAGGGTTAGAGTTAGGGTTAGGGTTAGGGTTAATTGTTTCAGAATCGTTTGTTTATGTAGTCGGCACTTAATGTATATCGGCTGAATGGACGTCAGTGATTGGTTGAAATTACAGAAATACGACAACTTTAACATGGAATAATTTATGGATTTCTTTTTTTTTTTAAGAAGACTAAGAGAAAAAGATGTTTTATATGACACATTCTACCAGTGATCCAAGTTTCAAAGTGTTTCGTTAATGAAAAATGTGGCCCCCGTTTTAAAAAAGATCCCTTTTTTCAACTACATACATACATACATATATATAAACAGAATGCGATGGACAAAGTGTCGCCATTTTATATTCTTAATTTTGCACATGCGCATTGTTTGTTTTTGATTTTGTCGTCTACACAGTATAGTAGGATCAGTTAGGCACCGTCTGTGAGAATAACAGCACGATGACGCAATTTACTCTTCCAGAAATTTGGAAACGGCATGTTGTGCTACTTGGCATTCGTACCGGACGCTCCAATATGACCATTTCAGAGAAATTAGGCGTCAATCTGAGGACATGTAGCCCGAGTGATAAAAATCAAACATCCAGTCATGATGTTTGGAGTGAACACTAGAAATGGCGACATTATGCCTCCATCTTCTTCCCACACAGCCTGACACTCAATATGGAGTCCTACATCAAGTGCCTAGAGGAAGTAGTGCTGCCCTAGGTGAAGAGGGTGGCTACTGGAAGACTCTATGCCTGGCAAGAGGACTCTGCACCATGTCGCACAAGCAGGAGAACCCAGCCATGGCTGTCAGACAATTTCTGCGACCACATCACCCCTAACTCTCCAGACTGCAATGCTCTTGATTATTATGTGTGGGGCGCAGTTGAGCGAGAGACCAACAAGACTCCTTGTAACACCAAAGATGAACTGAAGGCAAGGATTATGGTAGCATTCACCACCTTAAACGAGGAGACCGTCCAGAAGAGTTGGTGGAGATTTCGAAGTCGTCTGGAGGCCGTGGTTGAAGCAAATAGCGATGTCATTGAATAAATTTACACTTAGTATTTCAAGATATTTCTTATGTAATTTTGGTAAATATATCTCTTAAAATGAGATGTCAGTGCTATTTTCATTTTTGCATAATTTAGACGACAGTTTATTCACCGAACCCTATATATATATATATATATATATATATATATATATATATATATATATATATATACGTATGTATATCATTTAAATACGTATCAATGTATGTATACAGAGATTATAAATGTATATGTTTATATATATAAGTATATATATGAATGTATGTAATGCTGATTGTATATAATGGTGTGCCTATGTATATATGTATGCATGTATATATGTATGCATGTATGTATGTATGTATGTATGTATGTATGTATGTATGTATGTATGTATGTATGTGTGTGTGTGTGTGTGTGTGTGTGTGTATGTGTGTGTGTATGTATGTACGTATGTATGTATTTTCGCATGTTTGTATATTAAAAACGTTTCAGCTGTCGTACAAAGCAAGTTTTTATAAGATTCCGCACGCTTTTCTTTCTACAGAACCTTTCAAAATGAAACAGCTTAAAACACAACCGCCACCGCCTCTGCCTCCAACACAACCATCCCCACCATTGCCAACGCCGACGCCAAAGCCCATACCCCCCACCACTACCACCACCAAACACCACCACCACCACCACCACCACCGTCATCAAAAGCAGCAGCAGCACCACAACCATCGCCACCAGCCCCAGCACCACAGCCAACAACAACAACGACCACTACTGCTGCCACCTATAATAACAATAACTACAACAGCAACAACAACCTTTAGAACAAGCATCAAAAATAAACCAACTGAAGAAAACAAGAATAAAAATAATTCAAATGAATTACAAAAAAAAACAAAAGCTAAACAATTGTACAGCCTGGCACCAACCAAAGCCACCACCACCACCACCACCACCGCAACTTCAGCAACCACAACCTCAAAACAACAGCAACAACAACAGTTATAATAATAGAGATAAATATGTGGATCGTGATAAGCTTTATTGTCAAGTGTTTTAAAGACACACTTGCGAGAAAAATTGCAGCGATAAGTTCAAGTGACAACGTTAGTGTGCTGTGTATTCTTGTATTAAGTTCATTGTCCTCACATCTGGTGTGGGTGTGAGTGTTGTTGGTGATAAAATGTGTGTGTATGGGCATCTATCTATCTATCTATCTATCTATCTATCTATCTATCTATCTATCTATCTATCTATCTATCTATCTATCTAAGACACAAAAAGAGAGAAGGTACTTACTTTCATGTACCTTTAAAAAAAGAAGCCTGAGGTGACCGTGGTCTTTTCCGTAGGCTTTTCTCTCCACGGATAAACCTAATCTGTTCCCCGTTTTTTTACATTGACTGTGATACACGATCCCTATTGATCGCCCCCACCTTTTTTTTTCCCGCGATCCCTTTTGATCGAAATCTCCACCTTTTTTTTCCGCGATCCCTTTTGATCGAAATTATTCCCCCTTTCCCCCCCAAAGAAAAGCTCTACTTTGTAATTTGTCCATTTTCTGTATTTAGCCCTGTGTGGCTATAATAAAAAGATATCTATCTATCTATCTATCTATCTATCTTATTTGTTTATTGCTCACAAGGGGCTAAACATAGAGGGGACAAACAAGGACAGACAAAGGGATTAAGTCGATTACATCGACCCCCAGTGTGTAACTGGTACTTAATTTATCGACCCCGAAAGGATGAAAGGCAAAGTCGACCTTGGCGGAATTTGAAATCAGAACGTAAAGACAGACGAAATACCGCTAAGCATTTCGCCCGGCTTGCTAACGTTTCTGCCAGCTGGCCTCTATCTATCTATCTATCTATCTATCTATCTATCTATCTATCTATCTATCTATCTATCTATCTATCTATCTGTCTGTCTGTCTGTCTGTCTGTCTGTCTGTCTGTCTGTCTGTCTGTATGTATGTATGTATATATGTATGTATGTCTGTCTGTCTGCTGTCTGTCTATTTATCTATCTAAATTTACATACACACGCACACACAGAAATATATATATTTATATACCTACACACACTCTTACTCACACAGACATATATACAGATGTATTATATATATATAAATACATACACACACACACGCACTCATCACGCATACACATATATGTGTGTGTCGAACTGGTGTTCCTTTGTCTACATCGCGTGACTTAGCGATTTGGAAAAGTGACTGATAAAATAAATATCAGGCCCCACTCCACTAAAAAAAAAAAAAAAAAAAAATTATAGGTATTGGGATCGACTCGTTCGACTAAAAATAAGTCCTGGGGTCGATTTCTTTGACTATAGCTGTGCTCCAGCATGGCCGCAGTCAAATGATCTAAACAAGTAAAAGAGTAAAAGAATATATGCACGTGTGTGTGTGTGTGTGTGTGTGTGTGTATGTATGTGCATGCATATATATATTTACACAATTATATATATACATATATACATATAAATATATATACACACATACATACACTCGCACGCACACACGAATACACATAAATATATATAAATTTACTTCAGTACAGTGTACGTTGCAAGCATCTTTTGTGTTTGTGTGTGTGTTGTGTGCATGTGTGTATGTGTGTGTGGATATATTGTAAACGATTTTACACGCATAATTTTGATAAACATAGTTTTTGCTCGGCTCACAAACACATACAAACACACGTATATATATATATATATATATATATATATATATATATATATATATATATATAATATTTATACAATCTTATCTATATAGGTTTGTAACTTATATAGATACATAGAGAAGTAGATAGATATAGATGTGTGAATGTATATAAGCACGTAAAACTCTATAAAATGGACCGGTCGTTGTTAATGGCAGCATAGTATTTATAAATTGATCCGGTCTGAGCACAAACTGTGTCTATTATATGCCTTTTCATATATTTTTACTCATTATATATATACGTATATATGCACACATACATGTATACATATATACATATATACATACATACATACATACATACGTGCATACGCGCGCACGCATACACAGACACACATATATACAAATATATCTATGTACATATACATGTATATATATGTATATATTCATATATATTAGTATGTATGTATGTATGTGTGTATGTTTTATCGGCTTTGCTTACAACAAAACCTTGCAAAGAACAAATCTTTGCTGTTCTCATGCCCAAACGAATTATCTCTCAGAACATAGACTAAAGAAAAAAAAGATGAAAGGACGAACAAAAAACGAGGAATGGATGAAATAAATACACAATGTACTGGAGTGGATGTAATTGACTAAGGACAATGAATAGCGACATTTTGAGGCGGTTTCCCCAGCACGGCCTTAGTGCAATATTTGAAACCAGTAAAAGATTAATAACACTAAATATTCATATATTCTCTGTGTTCTCAACTTCATAGCTTCAGTTCTCTCTTCTGTAATACAACGTGTACGGATTAGGAACGACACACACACACACACAGACACACACACACACACACACACACACACACTCACGCACGCGCGCGCGCACACACACACGCACACACGCACGTGCATACACACACGGTGCTCCAGCATGGCCGCAGTCAAATTACTGAAACACGTAACAGAATAAAAGAATATATGTATGTACATACACACACACACATAAACAAACACACACAGACATAGATCTAGACATACATATATACGTGTACATA
>NC_142951.1:19497025-19552025 GCF_046866305.1 Octopus bimaculoides | reverse complement strand
AAATCATACATACATACATACATACATGCATGCATGCATGCATACATACATACATACATACATAAATGCATACATGCATACATACATACATACATACATACATACATACATACATACATAAGATTAATCAGATAAAAGCCAGTGAGGGCCCCTCTATATGGCTGTTAGGCTTTCTTAAAATAGCAGCTAAATTTCCTTCAGACTAACACTTTCAGTGTTCAACGAGACGGAGGGCCATATTAGACAGAATAATCTGATATGTAATTTATCGGAAAAAACAAACAAACAAAATATGAACAGTAACACTGGATGATCATGACAGAATGTCTTTGATTTCAGCTCTGCTGGAACAGAACCAGCTTGGAGTTAAACACCGAAAGCAGAAATAAGAGCAACTTTCACAAATATGTGATCTTCTGCCAATGTAAAAAATAATATATTAATTCCTTAATATAACGAGAGAGGGCGCGCTACTCGCAATCTCTATTTCCGGTACACAGCTGCTACCTAACACTCACGATGTCATATTTTCAAATATTTTCATTTCTTTGGCATTTTTCATCTACTTTGCTATAAGTAAGAAAGTATTATACATGTACATAACATATACAGTAATACCTCACTTTACGAGGTCCTGATTTACGAGACTCCAGGTTTACGAGTTCTATTTTTCAAGCACAAGATCCAAATTCTGAACGAAGTGTAAAGGTTTCTACTACCATAACAAATGCTTCTGCGTGTTACCGAAAAATTTAGAGACCGAAAAAAAGCTTCTATTAAGCAAACAATTCTAGACTTGTTTTTTAAAAAGAAATCTACAAGTCCATCTATAAGTGCTTGTGAATCGGCGATCACGTCTAGAAGTGATGGTGTGTGAGTGAAAGTGATTCAGAAAACAATTATAATAATATTTTTAATTATAAATGTTCCTGACATTCTTTTGACGTTACATAAAATATTCTTTACATTCTTCTGTTGTTTCATTGCCATTTATTTACGAGTATTATAAATCTTATTGCTAAAGTATTTTTCTTGGAACGAATTACGATTTATAACATTGCTACTATGGGAAATTATCGCTCTGCTTTACGAGTTTTTGCATTACAAGCGGTCTCCGGGAGCAAATTAATTCATATATCGAGGCGTTAGTGTATATTGTTGATGTTATGAAAGTTTTTAAACAAACTTTCGAGTGAACGTGATCTAATTCTTTTTTTGAATATCTCGAGCCACACACATGAAGCCGTAAATCATAGCATGTATGTATGTATGTATGTATGTATGTATGTATGTATGTATGTATATATAAATATATATATATATCTGTTTAAGTCTGCGCCTGAAGAACGTGTTTGGATTTTCAGACACGTGAAACTATTAGTAGCGCACGAAGATATGTATCGTGATCAACAACAAATCGATCATTGTCCCTTACAGCTGTTTCACTTATACTCAGTGAATTAATTAAATATTAAGTTAATTTTTCTGACCATAATATCTTCAGAGGAAAAAAAATATTCCTTAGATGTGTTATATGTTTGTTTATGGATTCATTATAGCATATAAATCTAATGGTATATGTTTTTCCCTCTGAAGATATTATGCTCAGAAATATAAACATAATATTTAATTAATTCACTGTGTATAATTGAAACAGCTGTAAGGGATAATGATCAATCTGTTGTTGTTAATAAACTCTTATTAACTTCACATTCTCCATTTTCTTCTTCCTTTATATGAATATAAACTACAGGTTTTTATAGATATACCTATTATTTTAAGGAAATCAATATATCTTCTTTTCTCTTGTTTCAGTCATTAGACAGCGGCCATACTGGGGCACCACCTTGTAGAATTGTAGCCGAATACATCGACCCCAATACTTCTTGTTTTTTTAAGCCTAGTGTTTATTCTATCGCTTCCTTTTACCGAACCGCTAGGTCGCGGAGATGTAAACATGCCAACACCGATTGTCAAGTAGTGGAGGACAAACACAGACACAAAGACACACACACACACACACACACACACACACACACACACACACACACACACACACATACACACACACACACACATACATGCACACCATGGATTTCTTTCAATTTCCGTTCACCAAATCCGCTCACAAGGCTTGAGGCCATAATAGTAGAAAACATTTGCTGAAGGTTTCATGCAGTGGGATTGAATCTGGAACCATTTGGTTGGGAAGCAAGCTTCTTACCACACAGCCACGCCTTTATTTTATATATATATATATATATATATATATATATATATCTTTTCTTTTATGTTTTGCTTGTTTCAATCATTAGATTGCAGCCATGCTGGGGCACCGCGTTGAAGAATTTCAACCAAACGAATCGATCCCAGTACCTACCAATTAAAGCCTGGTACTGATTCTATCTGTCCTGTCTTGGTGAACCGTTAAGTTTCGGGATGTAAACACACCAACACCTGTTGTCAAGCGATGGTGGGGACAAACATAGACACAAAGGTACACGCGCGCGCTCACGCACACAGAGGCTTAAACGACAGACTTCTTTCTGTCAGCTTTTGTCAAGCAAATTCACTCGCATGGCACTGGTCAGTAGAAGACACGTGTTAAAGGTGCCATGCGGTGGGACTGA
This sequence comes from Octopus bimaculoides, assembly GCF_046866305.1. Lineage (NCBI taxonomy): Eukaryota > Metazoa > Mollusca > Cephalopoda > Octopoda > Octopodidae > Octopus > Octopus bimaculoides. The sequence continues at coordinate 19,549,395 of NC_142951.1, read as the reverse complement.
ACCAAGAACCATGTGGCTACGATGCAAACTTCTTACCGCACAGTCAGGCCTTCGCCTATCTGTATATAATGATTTTGCGAATACTCTGAGAAGATTCAATAAGCGACTCATCACTCACTATTGACCATTCACATTTATATGCACGCATCAGGGAAGCATGTTTTTGTAGGAATCTAGTCACAGATGGTTACCCAGGGAAAAGCCGCTGATTTGGGCTGCTCCATCTCCATAAACGTGCCATTGCCAACGTTGCTTCCACAACGCAATGATCTGGATTAGATAACAACTGCAAGGCATCCTGTTCAACCTTCTTAAAATTTAGAATTACCCGAATCTACTGTTCTGGATAACTATTTTTAACGATCCCGAAAAGATGAAAATTTAACTTGACATCGGCAGGATTTGAATTCATCGCGCAGAGGATTGGAATAAATATCGCAAGATATTTTATCCGACGCTCTGAAGACTATACCATTGGCGTTTAATTGTATTAGATGTACAAAGTCTCAGAAGCTTCTGTTGATATATAAATAGACTTATATATTCTATATGCTAAGCACTTTAAGTGTTACACTTCGTGACTTTAAGTTCCATGTTGTGGATTACTTTCTGACGCATCATCAGAGATGGTAATTAAATTTTATTACGCGAAGTAATGTATCTTATTACAATAAATTATGATAAATAAACAAATGCATATATAATATAATGTAAAATGAAGTAAAAAAAAAAAGATTGTTCGGAAAAATGTTCCGTAATATGAAACTTGAAAGTCACGAAGTATATCGGTTCAGGTATTAAGTCTAAATTATACATGCATATTATATATTATTTCTATATATATATATATATATATATATATATATATATATATATATATATATATATATATATATATATATATATATATATATGTATGTATATATATATATATATATATATATATATACATATATATATTTATATATATATATATGCACATACATATATATATTATACATAATGTGCATATATATATGTATACACCTTTGTATATATATATATATATATATATATATATATTAGTATATGTATATACACGCACACATGTATATAATAACCATAAATCACGTATGCTATAGTTGTAGATGTAGATGTGCAAACACATACACCACACCTACCGACACACCATCGTATATTATATGGAAGTTGATAGATATTCCGTCGATGCAACCAGAATGTAAGCTTAGTGTACTAAATTTAGCAAAGAATTCCAAGAGATAGGAAATTTTCATATCTCTGAGTGATATACATCAATGTAAAAATAATTGATAACGTGCAACCTTATACATACACTGAAATATACATACAGTTATACATACAGTTATACATACGTTTTTTACACACACACACACACATATGCATACATACACACGCACACACACAGTCACACACACACACACATAGATATATGTGAGAGATTATATAAATGACAAAGGAACATGAAATTATGTAATGAACTTCATTGGCTTACAACCGTTTCTGTTATAAGGTGGTACACAAGCACTCAAATGGAGTACATTGCAACTTATAGCAGAAACAATTGTAAACTAAAGAGGTTCATTACATAAGTTCTTGGGCTCTCGTCCTTTACATAGTATTTCATTACACACTGCATTCGATTAAGGGTCTTCTCTGAAGCATATGCAGATTGAGTTCTAGCACCAGGTTATCAGTATCGCTTTGCCTAAACGAAAGAATATATATACATGTATTTAAAACGAAATTATATATATATATATATATATATATATATATATATATATATATATATATATATGTATGTATGTATGTATGTATGTATGTATACTACATATGTGGAAAATCGGTCTGTGTTTGTTTGTGACGTTGTTAGCTGACTCCTCCTGCATCGTTTTATTGATTTTGATGAAACTTGTCACGTGAGTAGAACTCGTGCCTGGAAACCTCGTGACATACTTAGACTGTGAAAAACAAATCGATAATAGGGCCCTTCCAATGGATCCTTCTATCTACTGCATATTGCTAATATTTTATTTAAACAACCCAAGGGAAATAACCCATACCACCTGCAGATGATTTTAGTGAAGCGATCAACATTTGGTTCTCGCGATCAGCCGACCTAATTCTGCATTTCACTACTCCCAGTTTTGAACTGCTAAACATTATTATTGCACTTCCTTAACTTGAATCTTAAACATTAAAGACTTCAGTCATACATTTCTATACATACATACTTTTTGGAATGCCTATTACTCCGATAATTCTGCATTTTTACCGTTACACTTTTTCCATGACAGTAGATAATTTTTTTTATTCCACAACGTATTTGTGGTGGCTTCAAGCAGGCATAGCGTGGATTCAATCCTCGATTGCCAAATTTCACTTAACACTTCAACAGTGCTTTTCTCACGGTAAAAGAATAATAGTTTTTCTGTGAATGACGGCAGTTATACATTTTCCAGATGCCTTCACTAAGCAGAATAATGTCTTTGCCTCTCGCCAACCTCCGACAACCTCTTTCACCAACCTCCGACAATCTTTCTCGCCAACCTCCGAAAACCTCTTTTGCCAACCGCCAACAATCTCTTCCTTCTCCAGCTGACAATTTTTGTACTTTTTCTCGACGGAAAACACACCTTTTGTGGCAGTTATAACGAAATTGCTTTCTTATATTAGAGTAAGGCGTTTCAATAGAACATCTTTACCCCCCAGAAATTACCAGGTACACCAGCTAGTGTATATATAAGTGTAAAGCTAAAAATGTAATATATACATCTGAGGTTAAGAAATTCTTTTACATCGGTGGGACATCATTAATTTTCAAGAGAAAACTGGCAAATCCTTTGATTTCATTTAAAAGAAAAAATAAAGTTCTAATCGGGTCTTAGCAAGTTTAATCTGGTCTTTTAAGGACAGTAACAAGGACTATACGATTAAATGGGAGTTAATTTATACTGCAAAACCATACAAACCTGGAACCAATAGATGTGACTTATGTTTAGAAAAAATTTACAGGATTTTCACATCCAAAGGTAATGTAGTAAATTCTTGACAGGAGTAAGCATTGAAATGCTTGCACATGAGGAAATTCTCATTTGTAAGTATAAATGAATAATTATCATTTAAACTATACAAATTTATTTAAACTATTGAAGATTTGAAATGATGGACTGAAAATGATTATTCAATAAAAACTTGAAATAGAGATTGTTCGCATCTGATTTAACGGACAGCTCTAAATTATACAACACAGAGTTTATAAAAGAAAACCATTAAACAGCCATACCTAGGGATATCAAGTTAAGACCCTAAAGAGACTGCACCATTTTATAGTAGGGTTGCAACTGCACGATTACTATTCGGTGCAATTGAAACATATGTTGGTCTTAAAAGACGGTGTATAGAAGTAAAGGTAATGCTATTGCTACTTCGGAGTAATCCTTATTCTCTCTCTCTCTCTCTTTATATATATATATATATATATATATATATATATATATATATATATATATATATATATATATATATATATATATATATATATATATATATATATATATATATATATATATATATATATATATATATATATATATATATATATATATATATATATATATATATATATATATATATATATATATATATATATATATATATATATATATATATATATATATATATATATATATATATATATATATATATATATATATATATATATATATATATATATATATATATATATATATATATATATATATGTAGGTGTAGGAGTGGTTGTGTGGTAAGTAGCTTGCTTACCAACCACATGGTTCCGTGTTCAGTCCCACTGCGTGGCATCTACTATAGACTCGGGCCGACCAACTCCCTGTGAGTGGATTTGGTAGACGGAAACTAAAAAGAATCCCGTCGGCTATGTCAAGATGGATTTATGTATTCTTCCTCCCACTTGGATTTTTATGTATTCTTTCTCCCACTTGGATTTGAAATGTTGCCACAATTATAATATGTCTATTCTACTGTAATTTTCTGCATTTTCGTGCAGCTGAAGATTGCTCTTCATATTGCATTTAATGTAATGATCGCATTACTTAAATAAATGGAGTAGCATGAAACGTGCGTACTGCAATCATCTTTGAAATCCGTGTTGCTTATTTTGATTTTTTGATCACCTATCCTTTTGGAATGGTTTTTGTATAATATAATACCATACGATACGATATTCTGGTGCCTACACATAAGTACTATATTCAATCTTGAATCTTATGACTGACAAGGGAGCTTGCCTTAAGAGAAATGTCTTATCGTGGCTAAGAGTTGTTTTGACTCTTATTTCTTGCAATGCTGGTGCTAACTTGTACCTTCAGTCACTCTAGTGACGTCTAAAGTTCTACCTTTCGGTTGTAAATTGCGAATATATATGTATATGTATATTGTAACATATGGTCCATGTAACTGTAACTTGTTTCTAACGCTGATGTACCGAGTTCAGACACTCGTCTACCATTTTATATTTTCATTATATATGTTCATGTACATTTTATATTTTCATTATATATGTTCATGTACATTTTATATGTTCATATGTATATTTTTATGCATTTGTGTATTTTTATGTAATTTTGTACACGCATATATAGTTTTTACGGTTTTATGAGATTTGCCTTAAATACTCCGATGTTATAAAGGAAAACTATTCATCGATTACCTGAACTTTGTGTCTTCTATCGATGCCTATATTATATAGCTCATATTCTGAGCACTACATGGTTGTTCTATATACAGAATTATTGGAGACTGTTGGAGAGTGAGCGAAAAAGCTGATAATCTGAAGTTGCAATAACAGGAAAATACAGTGGGTGCAGTAGAAGTTCCCAATTGAACTCTTGAATAGCATTTTTGATCAAATTAGCGAAGAGGGAGCGAGCGTTGTCGTGTTGAAAAAGCACACCGTGTCACCGGTCGAGTCGTTTCAGCTGGATTGCCCTTCGAGTGAAGGTGATGTGCAGCCATATCATCAGAGCATCCCATATGCTGGGTCAATTACCCAGTGGATTAACACGAATCCTAGTGAACAAACTCATTCGATCGATCCTTATTGAATTGAACAGGTCGGCAGAACACAGAGAGTCTGTGAGGTCGAATTTCTGATTACGGCAAGATTTGAACTCAGGATGCAAATATTTGGAACAAATAACGTAAGGCTATTCGTTTGACACTCTAACAACTCAGACAGTATTCTATAGCGGCACAGTGAGGATTTTGGGCTGCCACGTGCCGTAGCCAGATAGACCTCGCTTTCCTTGAGCGTGTAGCCGCGTCCATCCCAAATATTCTACCGGTTTTATGTTCCAACTGACCAGATCCGGCCTCTCACACCTACCCTACAAGGTTATCCTAAAAATAAATAACGACATCATCGAGATTTCGAAGCCACAAGACAATGTATGATTAATTCAAAACAATGAATAAACAACCATTACATTTGACAGTAATCTGAATGCTTAAGAGTTAAACTTCAAAGGTGTCTGGAATTGTTCCCAAAAGTAAGCGATATTTTCTTTTACTTGTTTTTGTCATTGGACTACGGCCATTCTGGAACACCAATTTAGTCGAACCAGTGCTTATTTCTAAAGTATGTTACCTATTCTATCGGTCTCTCTATTGGCAAGCTGTTAAGTTACGGGGATGTAAAAAAATAATAACAGTTCTTGTCAAGCAGAGCACCGGGGCGAACAAAAATATACACACGCATAGATAAGTACATACATACACGCGTGTGGAACCCCGACATATTTTTTTCTCTTTCTCCATTTTTACCTCTCATCCCTTTCTGTCGAAGTGCGTAGGCTTGAGGCGTCAAAGGCTTTCCCATTTTTCCTGAGCGTCAAACTAATACACCTTGTTGTTCGTTCATCTGTCTCTCTTTTCTGTTTTCTATAAATTTGATATATATATATATATATATATATATATATATATATATATGGTGTGTGTGTGTGTGTGTGTGTGTGTGTGTGTGTGTGTGTGTGTGTGTGTGTGTGTGTGTGTGAATGTCTGAATGTGTGTGTACATACACACGCACATTTTGATGGCCGTTGACACTCACGTTTTCTCTGCACTTTGACGGATTTTGTTTTTCAGCCCGCAGGCTGTCAATTATCACAAACTGTTGGTCGCCCCGGAGCTATAACAGAAGACACTTGCCTGAGGAGCCATGCAATGGAACTGAAACCGTGTGGTTTCAAAGTGAGCTTCTTAACCACATGGCCATACCTGCCACTATCTAGACAATGAAACACAAAAACAAAAAAAGCTTCCGTTGGGATGAGATCCTCTTCCGGTTTTATTTCTCGTATGTAACCAGATCTAATGATTCTTTATTACGTCATCAGTAATGCTTCTTGAAAATGAAAAAAAAATAATGATAGAATAAGAGAAGGAGGAGGAGGAGGTAAAACGCCGTCTCGCGTACCTCTCTGTGTCCTTGTTTAAGAGTCGAAAGAACTTTTGTGCCAAGACAAAAATAAACAAGGAATTTCTTCTTCTTCTTCTTCTTCTTCTTCTTCTTCTTCTTCTTCTTCTTCTTCTTTTTCTTCTTTTTCTTCTTCTTCTTTTTCTTCTTTTTCTTCTTCTTCTTCTTCTTCTTCTTCTTCTTCTTCTTCTTCTCTTCTCTCTCCTCCTCCTCCTCCTCCTCCTCCTCCTTCTTCTCTTCTTCTTCTTCTTCTTCTTCTTCTTCTTCTTCTTCTTCTTCTTCTTCTTCTTCTTCTTCTTCATAAAAGTGAAAGAAAGAGAGAAAGGAGGAGAACATGAATTGGAACTTGAATATTTTGGAAGCAACAACAACAATCACAAAATTTGATGTAAATTTTTAATGTTTTTTAGACGGGGAGACGGAAGAGAACTTGAATCTCAAACAAAGTGCACACACACACACATACACCCACACACACTAACGCACAGATGCAAATTATTTGCACGAACATTTATTAGACAGGATAACAATCTTAGAAAAATATGTAATGATATACATACATATATACTTGTATATATGCGTGTACACACATACACAAACACACACACATACACATATGTATATATATAAATATATGTATGTATATACTGCATACATATATACACATATGTATATGTATATATATAAATATGTGTGTATATATGCATATACTTATACACACATAAATACATGCGTAGATATATCTATCTATACTCACACACGTTTGCATATGTATATGTGTTTGTCTATATGTGTTGTGTGTATATATACGTATGTGTACATATACATGCATATATATAAAATATATATACGTATATATATATATACTATATATATATATATATATATATATATATATTATATATATATATATATATATATATATATATATATGTATATGTATATATATATATATATATATATATATGTATATATATATATATATATATTATATATATATATTATTATATATATATATATATATATATATATATATATATATATATATATATATATATATATATATTATATATATTATATATATATATATATATATATATATATAGATGTATGTATATGAACACACTTGAGTGTCTGCGTGTGTGAGTATACATGCATATATTTATCTAGAAATATATAAATATATGCGTATGGTGATATTATTAATCATGTTAATAATACTGCTGCTGTTGCTGATGGTGATGATGATGATGATAGTAACGATGATGATTATAAACTTGAAGTGTATGAAGAGATAATGAGAGAGAGAAATAGATAGTTAGAAAGAGAGAGAGAGAGAGAGAGAGAGAGAGAGAGGCAGAGAGAGAATGAGGGAGAGATAGAGAAAGAGATAGAAAGAGAGTGAGTGGGGGGAGAGGGAAACATGGAGAAAACGAAATAGAAAGAGAAAACGTATGGATATTACATTAAAAATGTCTAGTGTTGTGTTTCATTGAAGCCTAAGTAGAAAGGAAATGCGATGGCTGCAAAAATGATATACACGTCTATCTATCTATCTATCTATCTATCTATCTATCTATCTATCTATATAAGAATAAAAGTATAAATACATTTGTATACATATACGTATGCACACGTATACATATGTATATATATACATACAAATTTATTGATATATATATATATATATATATATATATATATGTATATATATATATATATATATATAGATATATATATGCATTTTGTTGCATAAGCAAAGACGTGTGGGTTCGAGTCCCACGTATACGAGAAAACCTACATTTTTCTGTCGAGGGCTTATATGTCCCATTATCTGATTATTTTCTTTAGCCACTCCGCGGTGATCGCTATACGCTTTAAGCTTATGAAATACTATCATTATTATTATTTACAGAATTGTAAAAATCGACGCTGCTTAACAAAACTATCGCAGTGAAAGCACATGAAAGTTTATATACAAAGCCATCGCAGTGATATATATATATATATATATATATATATATATATATATATATATATATATATATATATATACATATAAACAATATATGAGTATATGCATATATATGTACATGTATGTACATACCTTCATCTACATGTACATATAGATACATATCTGGGTACATGACGTTGCAAAAGAACGTGAACTAAATGATAAACAAGGTACAACAAACAAGCAGGCCACATAGAGAACATATCCTTCATCAGCTGCCACCATTAAAACACCGGCGTTTCGAAGAGTTAGGACAGGACACATCGTTAAAATGGCTCTTCCCACGAACACAAATTAAAATTTTTTCGTGGAGGATAGTGGCGGACGGAAAACAAGACAGGAAAACGAAACGGTGAAATAAACAAACAAAAAGGCTGTACAACCAGACGTGGAGAAGTGTGTATGTATTGAACGCTGTGAAGCACGAACTGGAGAGGCGAAGAAGTGCGTGCAAAGCGTGGGGAGTCCAAGACCGAAAAGAAATAGCAACCGAACACACGTGACCAACGAGGGGTAGGGAGAAAGAGTAGCAGAGGGAGAAGAAGGGGAGGAAGTAGAATATTAGTGAGCAACGAGAGGAAGAGAGATAGTAGTAGTGACGGGGAGAGGCGAAGGACGAGCAACGAGAGATAGATAGATAGATAGATAGAGAGAGAGAGAGAGAGAGAGAGAGAGAGAGAGAGAGAGAGAGAGAGAGAGAGAGAGAGAGAGAACGAGAGAGAGAGAGAGATAGTAGTGACAGGGAGAGGCGAAGAACAGTAGAGGGAAGAATGATAGGGGGAGATAGATATAGAGATAGAGGGAGAGTCGCGTCAGAAAAATATAGTTAAAAACTTACTGTGTAAAGATAACGTGTGCGTTCGATCGTGTGATACAAACAATATATGAGTATATGCATATATATGTACATGTATGTACATACCTTCATCTACATGTACATATAGATACATATCTATATATATATAAGGAAATGATAGCATGAACAGGATAAACTATCCATATTTTGCAGAAAAATCTGTCAGCGGGAAGTTGAATTTAGCGTACGATAGAGTTTTATAAAGCAAGATTTATATATGCTAAAATTGCAGAAGAATTTGTCGCTGGGCAGTTTAGCTTAATGGTAAGCACCTTAGTTAATTATGGATGCAAATGTCTTGAAGCCATGAGTAATTCCGCCGTTTTGTTCAAAGCTGCAAAAAGCTGTAATGGGATGTTATCCTTCCACGAGACATAAAAATCACATACTCTGGAGCTATTAATGTAGGGGTCGCATGTTCTACTAGGAACCAATAGTTGTTATGGTTGCTAAAATCATCAGCCTTTAAATAGGTGTGTGAGATAGCGAAAATTCATTTTGAGCGCTTCAATGTTTAAATATGTTGCAGGAATTTTAGTTTATAGGGATTTTCATTAAGTTCCATATAAGCGTAGGCGTGGCTGTGTGGTAAGAACTTTGCTTACCAACTACATGGTTTTGGGTTCAGTCCTATGTGTGTCACCTGAGGCAAGTGTCTTCTATTATAGTTTGGGGTTGACCAAAGCCTTGTGAGTGGATTTGGTAGACAGAAACTGAAAGAGGCCTTTATCTATATCATCTATCTATCTATCTATCTATCTGTCTATCTATCTATCTGTCTATCTATCTATCTAAATATATACATATCTGTGTGTGTGTGTGTGTGTGTCCCGCCACAGCTTGACAACTGGTGGTGGTATGTTTACGTATCCGTAACTTAGCAGTTCGACAAAAAAATCGATAGAATAATAGACAAATTAAATAAAAAGACCTGATTTATCAATATCTCCTCGTGTCACAGCTTTGCGATGTTCCTCTACCCTTATTTTGAGGGGGGTAACATGTTTCGCCTTTCTACCACAGCTGCATGGGATGGAGTACACGCAGTTCTTGGTCATATTCTCTTCTATTGGTGGTTTTACTCGAAGGAGATATTTGCGAAGTGTTGTATTACTTTTGAATAATGTCCTGATGTCATATGGGCCGCATATCTTTTGTATCTTTTCGGAGAGGCCTTTCACATAGGGTAGACAGACTGTGGACAGTTTATCGGTTTCATCCTCTCTTTTCTTCATAGTTGGAGTGAAGAGCATACTTTTGGGGTAGTTGTTGCATAATAGATTGTTACTGAGCTTGATCATTTCTTTGTGGTGTGTATCACGATCGCTACTTATATCCATTGCTCGATGTTTTAGGCACTGAGCAATCCCTCTCTTTACACTGTATGGATAGTGGGAGTTGAAGTTGAGGTGTCGTCCAGTGAAGGTCGGCTTGCGGTATACGGATGTCCTGAATCCATACTCGGTGCGTGTTATTAATACGTCCAGGAATGCTAGCTGATTGTCTTTTTCTTTTCCCATTGTGAACTGTATGGATGGCTTTATTGAGTTCCCATGATCTAACAGCACTTGGAAATCTACCTGGTGGGGCCAGAGTATGAAGGTGTCATTAACATATCGCAACCATAGGGTTGGTTTTAGTGGTGTTGATCCTAAAGCCAAATTCTCAAAGTAACACCACTAAAACACCACTTAAACCAACCCTATGGTTGCGATATGTTGATGAAAGCTTCATACTCTGGTCCCACCAAGAAGATGTCAACATCGAAAAATACCTTAGGAATGAGAAGCCAGGTTCGAAATTTCCCAAAGAAACCTGATGAAGACTGGAGGGTATATCAGCCGAAACGTTGTGTTAACAACAAATAAGATGAGGACAAATATCCGTCAAATGTAAATAATGTAAATAATGTACAAAATTCCTCATCTCTTAAATATAGACATGTAATATATTTGTATGTATATATATATATATATATATATATATATATATATATATATATATATGTGTGTGTGTGTGTGTGTGTGTGTGTGTGTGTGTGTGTGTGTGTGTGTGTGTGTGTGTGTGTGTGTGTGTGTCTATGTATGCATGCATGCATATATGTCTGTGTGTATGGATATATATATGTGTGTGTATGTGTGTATATATATATATATATATATATATATATATAGACAGAGGGAAATGAGAGAGGCAGAGAGGGACAGAGTTACTCATTTACAGGTAGATGGACTACAGCAAAGTGAAACGAAGTGTTTCTTCTCAAGAACACAACGCGCTGCCAGGTCTGGGAATCGAAAGTACAATCTTGCGGTCATGTTTGCAACAACCTAACCACTGGGCGTTGTGTGTGTGTGTGTGTGTGTGTGTGTGTTTGCAATCATTTTAACTATTTCAAACCATGGGAAAACGTTGCATTCATGCTTCATAAATTTCGTATGACTTGTCTATAACTGCGTGTTAAAATGTTTCATCGCATTCCGACGACATTCCGCGGCATTTGGTAATTAGTGTTAGTAATTACATTTCAAATGAACGAAGAAACTAACTAGTAATATGTAGTAGACAGTAGACAATTAATATGTAGACCAAAATTTAAAAAAAACCCCATAAAATTACTAGTTATTTACTTTCCCACTCTATCTTGTTTCTCAGATGTTAACTGCCTGTCATCTCAGCTGGATGTGCAGAGAATCTACTTAATAGACACAGTAAGAATGCCTGTTGTCTTTTCCTGCTGGCCACGGCTTACTCTCCGTTGCCGCCGTCCATGTCACGTCTTATAGCTCTTAACAGTGTTCATAGACCATTGAGCAGCAGTCATATTGTTGGCATTTTGATACTAGGCATGAACCATGATGACACAGGTAACTCTTTTCGAATATTCAGATGGCTTCCAGTCAGTTTTCACAACTACAACTTTAATCTTTGTGTTCTCCAAAGCTGTTAACTGTTCACCAATAGATCATGCTGTTCTTGAATAAAAATGACATAGTAATGGTCAAATTTATCCCGAACACGCTGTATGTGTGAAAACACATGATCTAGTGGTTTGGGTGTTACACACACGATCCCAAGATCATGGTTTCGATTCCCGGATTGGGTGGTGTGTTGTGTTCTTAAGCATTATTTCATATTGCTCTGCGATCACTTTTGACATCTGGTGTGTGATACGCCGTACACTTGTAAGTGAGTAGACGTACAAAATACATTTGATCACTATGAACAAACCATTTACGCAGTTTCTTGAGCAAGAATTTGTAGAACCAGCTTTCTCAGTCATGAGAAACTACCAAGAATGTAAGTATGTTATTATTCAGCTTTATTTCAAGATTTCTTGACAATAGAGAAGGAACCGGTTTCTAACCTACATCCAAGGTTTCTTCATTGGAATTTCAACATCAACAGGGTATTTTTGCATGTATGTGTGTATATATACAGAATTAGGAGTCAGTGTATATGTAGATTTGTATGTTTTGTTTTATATATGTATTCCCATGCATATAGCTGCATGTCTTAACATGCACCTATATACTCAAATGCTAGACTTCTGGAACGTTTTATAAATTTTTCCAGTTTTTACAGATTCATTGACGGATTGGAACTGTAGACTTTGAATTAGTTTTCTCATTTCTGGTTTTGAGAAGCCTGATTTTTTAAGCTTGGTACTTAGGCAGCGTGCTCCAACAATTACAATTATAAACCTGAACTTCTAATCCGTGTAGAGTAATTGTAAGTTTCTCCATAGTTCAGAGTAGATGTTTTCTTTTTCACTGATCTTTAGCTCTATGTTAACATCCGCTGGGCGTCTGATTTCCACTACTATACACACAGTTTATCTTCTTCTGTGTTCCAAATCATTATGTCAGGTCTATTATGTTTACATTTTACAAAGGTTTTCGCTGAGAAATTCCACCAGTACACTTTCATATCGTGAGTGGCTGTGGATTCTACCATTTTGTGGATCTTTATCTCTTTGGCCTCGGGTTTATTATATCTATGCATATATATATATATATATATATATATATATATATATATATATATATATATATATATATATATATGTATTTGTTTGAGTACGTGTGTGTGCATGTATGTGTGCGCGCGCGCATGTAGCGGATTAGCATGCAAAAAGAGAAATAAAAAAAAACAAGATCAGTTCACGGTCAATATTATTATAGTTTGACGCTCAAAGAAATGCAAAGACTGAATCACGACGTTTTGGATATGGTCCTTCTTCAAAATAGTGTAGTGTGAAAAAAGATCACTGACAGACGAGGGGAAAAATCGAAAAAGAATAAATGAAGCAATTGACTCGAAAATATCTGCATAGAGTTCGTCTGCAGGATATTCGTTAGATGACCGGAAGTATGCATATATACATCATGTGTGAGGGAATGCGCGTGCATCATATGTAGACAGATAGATATTCATAGACATATATATTGGCAGAGAGGAGAGAGGTATGAATGTGTGAATACATCCATGCACACACTCGCACACACACACGCACGCACGCACACGCAAGCACACGCACACACACACACACACACACACACACACACACACACATACACACACACACACACAGATATGTATGTATGTGGGTGCGCGCGGTCTTATGTGTGTGTGTGTGAAGTCAGACTGAGACGTATAGACACACAGCAGGGTGCATAAACAATTAACTTTTATTTCTAAAACAAAAATACACACATCTCTGCATATATATGTGAGCGTAGATGTCTACATAGACGTGCATATATGTGCGTCTCTATGCATGTGTATATACGTGTGCGTATATGAGCGTGTGTATGTATATACGAGTGTGTATATGCAATATTAAGTAGATTCTCTGCACATCCAGCTGAGATGACAGGCAGTTAACATCTGAGAAACAAGATAGAGTGGGAAAGTAAATAACTAGTAATTTTATCGTTTTTATTTTTTTATTTTGGTTTGATATCTTTTGCGTGGTGGTGGGGGTGGGGCTTTCCATATCACGACTACTACCACTACTACTGCTTACACTACTATTACGACTACTACAATCACTACTTCCGTCGCTACCACTACCATTATGACTGCTACTACCACCACTATTACTGTCATTAGCGCCACCACAACTATTAATTGCAGCGCTACACACATCACTACAAACACTACTACTATTTGTACCACCACCACCACTGCCGCCGCCATGACCACCACCACAACCACCATTGCTACTACTATTACCACTACTATCACCCTGCCACTACTGCTACCACTTATACTACCACCACTACCACCATCACTACAGCCATCTCACCACAATCACTACTACTGCCACTACCCCCCGCCAACAACACTACTACAACCACAACCGCCACCACTACCACTACCACTACCACTACTACGACCAATACAGCCAATACAGCTACTGTTGCTACCACCACTACAGCTTGTACTAGCACAACAGCAACTACAAATACTAATACTTAAACCACCACTACTACTGCTACTGCAACATTACCACAACTACTTATACCGCTACTATCATGTATATCTCTACTACTACTACTACTACTACGACAACAACAACAACAACAAAAACAACAACAACAACAACTACTACTACTACTACTACTACTACTACTACTGCTGCTGCTGCTGTTGTTGCTGCTGCCCCTCTTTTTATCACTCTTGCTGCTACTACCACTTACACCACAACTACTACCGCTGTTACTACTACTACTACTACTACTATAAATCACAATGCTGTAGTCTTGTAAAGAAATGAACATTAATAAAAGGAGAGAGGGCCATCAGTGGAACGGCCTTTTTACGACTGTCCAATCAGGGAAAGTGACTTAAACAACAACGCCACTTACCACTACTGCTACTACTACAACCACTGCTGCTGTTACTACTACTACTACTACTACTACTACTAGTGATATTACTACTACTACGACCACCACTGCTACTTCTGCTGGAGCCGCTGCTACTGCTCTTTCTGCTACTACTACTTACACTACTACCACCACCACCACTACGGCTGCTACTGCTACCACTACTAGTGATGGTAGTGATACCAATAGCACCACTACTACTACTAGTCACAACTAACGGCATCACTACTACTACTACTACTACTACTACTACTACTACTACAACTACTACTACTACTACTTCGAACGAAGAGGAAACTTTAGTCGGGTGGGATGTCATACGACCTGCAAAGATAGCAGCCTAAATTTCTGAAACTTCACCTTTAGTCTTTGAAAAACGAAGAATTCATTGAGTATTGAAAATAAGAGGGATGGTCACGGTCGGAATTACTTTGATCATATATCTGTTGGTTCAGGCCTGACATGTGATTTCAAAGTTTGGCACAAGGCCAGCAATTTCAGGAGGGGACTAAGTCAATTATAACAACGCCAGTGTTCAGCTGGTATTTATCTAACCGACCCCGAAAAGCCGCCCTCAGCGAAATTTGAACTCAGAACGTGAAAACAGATGAAATGTTGCTAAGCATTTTATCCGTCGTGCTAAAATATGAGGCTAATTAGCATCACATTATTATTATTACGAGAAGGAAGGCGACCAACTGGCAGAATTATATGCGCTGGACTAAATACTTAGTGGTATTTCATCCGTCGCTACATTCTGAGTTCAAATTTCGCCGAGGTCATCTTTGCCTTTCATCCTTTCGGGGTCGATAAATAAAGTACCAGTAAAATGCTGAGGTCGATATAATCGACTAGTCTCGTCCCCCAAAATTTCAGGCCTTGTGCCTTTAGTAGAAAGAATTATTACTACATGGAGGCGCGTGGTTTACTGGTTAAGGTGTTGCGTTCATAAATGTTAGATTGTGGTTTCGATTCCTGGACCGGGTGATGTGTTGTATTCTTGAGCAAAACTATTTATTTCATATTGTTCCAGTCCACTCAGCTGGTATAAATGAGTATCCTTCCGATGGATCGATGTGCCGTCCAGTGGAGACCTGGGGGTTGGGGGTGTTTAAGCCATAGAATCCAGGAAACCGGTCCCACAAGTCTATGTCACTCCCGAAAGATCTTTATCCCTTTTACCATTTTGCTTTTGAAATACTACTAAAATGACCTCGTTATCCCCATACAACGGCCCCACCCCCGTTAATATCAACCGCCGTTGATACAATATCACCCCGCCATACCATCGCCATACTACTGCCATTACCATAAATAACACTACAAATACAACCATCAACATCACCATCATCATTACATCAACTACCACTGCTAATACTAATACGAATACTATCACCACCACAACCACCGTTATCTCCACCGGCACCATCACCATTCCAACAACCCCATCACCATGAAACATCCATCGCCATCATCGCAATTACTATGAGGACCATAGCTACCATTACCGCCCCCCCCCATCTTAACACAACCATAATTGCCACAGTACCACCACCACAACACCATCACCATCACAACAACCATAACAGTGACCACCATCACTATCATCACCATCATCACCGTAAAGCATTAGCACCATCGTCTCCATGACAACCGCCAGCACACCCACCACCACTGCCACCTACGCTGCCATTGACATCACCACCGTAAACATATTTGTCGACGGCCTCATTAACGTCACTATGAACATCATTATCATCATCATCGTCGTCACCGTCGTCATCGTCGTAATCATCATCATCATCATAATCGCCATCATCATCATTATCATCATCATCGTCACGATCACCACCACCACCACCACCACCACCACCACCACCACCAGCCATCGCTTTCAATACAAGTACTGTTCGCAAAATACCGATGTCGTTATTTGTCGTTAGTTTTATAATGGCTCTTTGTTAATTGTTAATGTGTGTTGAACAATCAATTTAAATATATATGTACATATATACGCGTGCGCGTGTGTATTTGTACGTGTATATGTGTGTGTGTATTTTATGTATTTTTGTGAGTGCGTGTTCATATGTATATCTTCTTGGTAATCTCTCTCGTCCGAGTTAGAGGGTTCCGCAATCTCTTGCAGAACAACCTGCACAAATGAATTGTTTCAATGGTTGTGCCGTACATTAGCTGACTCCCTCCATCAAATCGACGTTGCCTGTAGAGGTGCCCATGTGTGCAAAGCGTCAGATGTCAAAGTAAACACAGATCAACGTAAGATAAAGTGTTTTGCTCGATAACACAACGCCCCACTCGGTCCAGGAACTCAAACCACGACCTCACAACAGTGAGTTCAACATCCTGCCTACAAGGCTACGCACTTCACACGTATATATATATATATATATATATATATATATATATATATATATATATATATATATATATATGTGTGTGTGTGTGTGTGTGTGTGTGTGTGTGTGTGTGCCTATATATACATATAGGCACATATATGGGCACCTGTACAGGCTGTTACATTAAGGTGTATATCTTCAAAGATCACTACTCTGAGTTTTCACAATTCTTGATGAATCCTGCGATGCTAGACTCACAGTAGAAGCTGAAATTTTGATCTCAAGTCTCCTTTTCTAACAGCAGTGAGATAAAACCTATCTCTTAACTTTTATCTTTTCTTTATTTCAGTCATTAGACTGCGGCCATGGTGGAGCACCGCCTTGGAGAATTTTTAGTGGAATAGACTTATTTAATTTTGCTGCTTATTCTATCGGTCTCTTTTCATGTATGGAAAAATGGAGACCACCTCTCCCTGTGGGATGAAGTTAAAATAACAGACAGAGAACACCACTGGAAAATACGAAAACTAAAATATTAAAACTAAAATGGACTTGACGTAAGCATTCAATTTACAATGGAATATAGCCATCAACAACTTCCATTCCTCGACATCCTCATTAAGAAATCCAACAACAAAATAGAAACAGATATATACTATAAGCTCATGGACTCCAAGCAATATCTACCGTTCAACCCATGCCACCCAAGACACACTAGAATGAACATCCTTTTCAACCTAGCAAATGGATTTGTACTATAGTTTCTAATACAAGCACCAGGGACACACGACTACATGAACTAAAGGATACACTCATCACCAGGAACTACCCACCATCACTAATTGACATATGCTTTCAACGTGCCCGACAACTCAACATCCACGAACTCAGACATCCCAAACTAAAAAAGAATTTACAAACAAAAGCCCTACCATAATCTCCACACACAACCCCCTTAACAATGAAACCAATACCATCCTCCAGAACATTCCCATACTAGAAAAGGACCACAGAATGAATTTAATCTTCCCACACCATCATAAAGAGCAAAAGACAGCCCAAATCTATGAAAAGTCTCCTAACACAAGCCCAATTACGCTCGACAACAACACTGAAGCCGTCAGTAAAAAATGCCGAAGACCTAACTGTGGTATATGCGTCAACTTAAATGAGGGGTCGGTGTTCTCTTTCAAACGGGGTCAACGTTCTACAGTGAAAAACAACTTTACATGTGCTTCGGAGAACCTAATATATGTGTTAACTTGCTATGGGTGTCGAGAACAATACATAGGCCGAACCAAAAACAGTCTATGCCAAAGGATGATACTACATAGATCCAAGATCAAAATTCGGGAATACAGAAAAATAGCATTCAGCGAACACATCGACATTAGTACCACTAACCATAATCCAGCTTCAGAATTTTACCCCTCAATAAACTCAGGGACGATGCGACCTATAATCAGTGCATTACCAAAGAGTCATATTTTATCACAAAATATAGACCCCTTTTGAATGCGTTCACCACAAATGACATTACTACAAGGGCCTTAGAATAATATCCATGCAAATATTAAAAACGATATATTCAGAACAGTCACTACCCATGAATTTATTCGGAACAATTCCAACCACTACTATTACAACCATAACAGGTCACTTTTAGGTCACTTGACCATTTAAAAGGATTCCACACACATCCTACTACTGTCATACCACTCCCGTATTTTTTCCTATTACCTTTACTCCCTCCCCTCACTTAGTGGTCATTCTAATAGCTCTTTTGTCTTAATAACGGTCAATCACACAGTAATTTCCCTTTGTTTAACGGTCATTTTCATAGCATTTTTTCGATGGCCAGATAACTGAAGAGATGGCGGCGTGGGTTTCCACCCCGACATCCGAAACTCGGAGTTTTATCATGGCTACCGAATGTCACATATTATTTGCAGATATATATATATATACACTCACATATATATATATACATATAAAGGCATAGGCGTGGCTGTGTGGTAAGAAGCTTGCTTCCCAGCCATATGATTCCGGGTTCAGTCCCACTGCGTGGCACCTTGTGCAAGTCTCTCCTACTATATACTCGGACCGACCAAAGCCTTGTGAGTGGATTTGGTAGACGAAAACCTGTAGTATATATATATGTACATTTGTGTGTCTGTGTTCGTCTCTTTACCATCGCTTGACAACTGATGTTGGTGTGTTTACGACCCCGTAACTTAGCGGCTCGGCAAAAGACACCGATAGAATAAGTACTAGGCTTACAAAGAATAAGTCCTGGGGTCGAATAGTTCGACTAAAGGCGGTACTCCCGCATGGTCGCAGTCAAATGACTGAAACAAATAAAAGAATAAAATTATATATATATATATATATATATATATATATATATATATATATATATATATATATATATATATATATATATATATATATGAGAATTGAAAAAGATTTGAATGATATTTGAAAATTTCATTATTATGTTCTACAGATGTTTCCTCGCCGTAAGTACAAGTGTCATTAACCCTATAATCATCTCGTAATTAATTACATGAATGAGAGACACCAATTAGGCGGATATATTTTCATAGAGCTTAAACGCTAATTCAATATATTTCATATATATTCGCAAATATGTACATACATACATACACACACAAACACACATACATACAAACATACATACATACGTGTGTGTGTGTGTGTCTTTATATAGTTATGATTATATACGCATGTGCATGCGTTGATGTATGAGTTTTATCTTTTATTCATACTGTGTTGCTCGGCGCATGCGTGGGCGTATCACGTGTTCACGTATCTACGCTGTAACAAGTACCATTATCGTCTTCTTACCCAAATATGCTTCTCTTCCTAATTGATATCCGACGTTCTATTTACATATTAATTTATTTATTTAGACAATTCGTTACTTTCTTAGGTTTTCTATTTATCTCGCATACTTTTTAAGCGCTTAGACTTCTTTGAGTCTCTCAAAACTGTTTTTTCTTCTTCTACCACTCCATCTTTCAAAGAAAGACGAACGCTACGTGGTTTATTACGAGGCCGCTATGATAATAGTGAAAGCAAGATACTTTTTTTTCTGGTATTTTTTTAAGCGAACTTACTTGGGAAACTACTTTGGAATTCTCGAAAAAACAGATTCAGTTTCATGAAGTGTTAAAAAGACGAATATTAACTCGGTCTTATGTGATGGGACAGGCAGACTGTTTGTTTGTCTATGAATCTATCGGCTTGTCTGTCTGCCTGTTTATCTCTCTATTTTTCGGTCTCTCTATCCATCCATCCATCCATCCATCCACCCATCAGTCCGTCTAGCCATCCATCCGTCCGTCCGTCCGTCCGTCCGTCCGTCCGTCCGTCCGTCCGTCCGTCTGTCCATCTGTCTGTCTGTCTATCTATCTATCTATCTATCTATCTATCTATCTATCTATCTATCTATCTATCTATCTATCTATCTATAAAGGGCATTACTACGGAATAATGCTACATACCAGACTTCCCAAATAAACACATTTTAGTAGTGTTTCTTTGGGAAGTCTGGTGTGTGGCATTATTCCGTAGTAATGCCCTTTATATATATATATAAACGAATAAGTATATTCTTGGGAATAGAAATTTCCCTTACGAATTTTTTTTACACACTAGCTTCCTGATAAAATTCTTGTAAAAGATTTTTATCCTATTTTGATTTTATCTATCTATCTATCTATCTATCTATCTATCTATCTATCTATCTATCTATCTATCTGTTGATGTGATTGCATTTAGTACAGGGCTTGTCCGAGAAGACACAGACTGGCGAATGTGAAAAGGAGAAACAGGTGTGAATGGAGGTGGTGGGTGAGGCGTGAAAGACCAGAGGATGTTATTAGGCAGCTGTGAGGATCACAGATGATGGAACAGGATGTCGGTTACTACTACCACCACCACCACCACCACCACCACCACCACCACCACCACCACCACCACCACCACTACCACCACCACCACCACCACCACCACCACCACCACCACCACCACCACCACCACCACCACCACTACTACTACTACTACTACTACTACTACTACTACTACTACTACTACTACTACTACTACTATTTTGTACCAACAAGCTCCGGGAAGAATCGCAATCAAATGTTTATCTCGACCTGATTGAACTCCAAGCAGACGCCATGTATGTCAGGGGCAGCCGAAGGGTTGAAGTAAGTTCCAGTAATAGTAGTAGTGCAACTTTAATCGTTACTTTCCAGTGCCGTTCATCAATGCACATCATGTTACTCCTGAGGAATGAAGGCATAAAAAGTGGTCAAATTTAGCCCGAACACCCTGTAAGACGAAAATTTATCCCAGCAGGATTCAGCAAGAGCTGCGCATGCATTTCAGCCTTTTAGGCCTTATCAACAGCGCGTTCATGCAGCCAGCGACATGGTCAGACGAAAATTCGTTATTTCAGATATAGAAAAAAAAAATAGAATAAAGCATTCACTGATGTTCGGAATAACCTCCAGGGCGATTGGAAATCCGATATAAGCGAATTAAATTATCATTTTATTAAAATAGCCATCTATGTATCATATTTAATGTATACACACTGTTGTTAGGCCTGCTGCTGCAGTATTTGTCCCGAGATCACATCTCTTATGCTTTCAGTTTACATGGGGAAAAATGTATCCGCTCTTAATATCAAATTCCATAATTATGGAGGCGTACCAACGGGTCTACATAATTTCACCACAACTGTGACGAAGTGGAATGCAATGAAGAAGGCATTGATTTCGAAGGAAAGTAATGGTGTGTTGTATATTTAATGCTAATCGTTCTAGCTCTTCACTTTTGATAGTCGAGGTGGCAAGTAGTCAGTATCGTTAACATGTCAGACAAGATGATTTACGACATTTCTTCCGGCTCTTTACGTTTTGTGTTCAAATTCTGCTGAAGTCAGCTTTGCCTTTCATTCTTTCAAGCAAGTACCAGTTGAGCAACGGGGTTGATGTGATCGACTTCTCTCTCTTTTCGAAATTATTGGCCCTGTTCCAAAATTAAAAAGAATTATTCAAGTTGCAAACTGACAGAATCGTTTGAGTATCGGACAAGATGTCTTACGGTATTTATTCCGATTCATTTACGTTCTGAGTTTAAATACCACCGAGGTCTGCTTTGCTTTTTATTCTTTCGTGGTCGATAAAATACGTGCCAGTTCAGCACTGGAGTTGATGTAATCGGCTTCCCAGCTCCCTTTCAAAAATTGCTGGCCTTGTGCCAAAATTAAAAAGATATTTAATACATTTTGAAATTTAACAGAAATGCTTTGCTCAGTTTAATCAGGAATGTAAAGAAATTATTTGGCGGATCTAAATTCAGTAACGAGAATGTTATTAATGACATCTTGGTACGCTATGGCACTCAATGGTATTCTACTTTGTGGTTATCTCATTCATCAAGCCCTCATTCATCTCATGCATTCGCCATCAACAACTTTTCTTCGCAGCGTTCGACTCTGGGCTGTCTTAAGGTGAGGTCAATCCCCGAGGAAAGACCTTCCTTTCTTCGTTCTTTTCGTTTTGTCATCAATACTACTTTAACTTTGCCTTTTTTTCTAGGCAGGGGTGTTGGCCCTACACAAACTCATTTTTATCCATGAGAAGCGGGGGCCCATATTAGTCTGGCTTTTTATCCTTTCACCTGTCCAGCATGGGAGGCCCTGACAGAAATTTGCGCTCTGTTAGCATTACACTCTGGCTGGTACTCCGATTACGACGACGAATGTTCCAGTTGATCCGATCAACAGAACAGCCTGCTCGTGGAATTAACGTGGAAATGGTTGAGCAGTCCACAGACACGCGTACCCTGAATGAAACAAGGCTGACGCTGCATTACAGGTACAACTGAGTGGACTGGTATCTTGCTCAAGGAGAGAATCGAACTTACGACCGTGCGATCGTGAGCCGAATACCCTAACCACTAAGCCACGTGCCTTCACATGGCATAGCACTCAATGTTAGTGAGGCATACAAGCCACCACACCAACACGGACTGAACCTAGTGGTGACTTTGTGGTTCTCAATTCGCTCGAAAGTAGTTTCATTTTGTAGGATCACAATTTCACATTTCGGTCTAGAAAATACTTTTGACGAGGTAAATACTTTCATTTTCTTGGGGCCCTGGAAACACATAAGCGCCGAATACAATTATAGAAGACCTTATCTGTTCTTGAGATTGTATCGAGATATAGAACGTAACAGGTAAGCCGCACAGTAAACAGTACTGTCGTCACATATCTCACTGCTATGTATATATAGATGATATCACACAGTCGATAAGTGTGTGTGTGTGTGCATGTATGTACCTCTCTCCTCTCTCTCCACGTGACCAGTGTTCGGCCAAACCTGACCTTTCTTTCTTGAGTCGACTACCATCCGTGAAACATCTATGTTCCTTCCCCATGCCTGTTATCTTTTATGTCCCTGCTGTAAGGCTTTACTTCCACACACGCCAGCTTAATTTAATTCGTCGTTAGTCCTGCTGTTATGTTCTGTTATTTACGTTTGTATTTGTGTACCATTTTTCCGTTTCTTTTTTCTGTCCTAGTTTTCGTATACATTCGCTGCTTTCTTCCAAGGAATCTAATGCTCTTGGCTTAGTTTTTTCTTGGGGCTGGCCAGATTAGAGCAATCTCGAGTATAACCAGCCGAAATTGTAAAGATAATCTGGAACTCGACTGAGGAAAGAAAACTTCAGATGACCCGTCCGTGTTTTTTCTTGTCCCTCTTTTGTATCACATACCACACATACCACACACACACACACACACACACACACACACACACACACACTCAAGAAGGTGATTTGGGCACCACAGATGATCCACGAACAGGAGAGTGTTACGGATTAGAGTCGAAACCGGCAACGATCACAGAACATCTTGTGATGACATCAGTTCCTTCTGGTCAAAGCTACATTCACCAGATGTGAACGAAGGAGAAGCATCTTCTTTTAGAATTTAATTAATCCAAATCTAATTCTTGAAAATTAATAATTGGCAGAAGTTACAGAGACTCAAGAGCCGAGAGTTCTTATACAGTAGAAATGGATATCTGTTCTGGCTCACCGTGTTCAAATCCCGCAGAGGTTAACTTTCCCTTTCATTCCTAGGAGATCGATAAAGTTGTTGTTGCTCTTCTTCTTCTTCTTCTTCTTCTTCTTCTTCTTCTTCTTCTTCTTCTTCTTCTTCTTCTTCTTCTTCTTCTTCTTCTTCTTCTTCTTCTTCTTCTTCTCCTCCTCCTCCTCCTCCTCCTCCTTCTTCTTCTTCTTCTTCTTCTTCTTCTTCTTCTTCTTCTTCTTCTTCTTCTTCTTCTTCTTCTTCTTTCTGTCTTCCCCTCTTCCTCTCTCTCTTTCACTTTCTTACTCGAATAGATCAGACATGTTCAGATCTGGGGAGGGATGGGCCCCAGCAGATTTCAAATGCCCAAGACACCTTTTGACACGACGGCGCCGTTAAGTCTTCATCAGGATTTGAAGATCCAAGCTTGAAAGGAAAGATAAAACACACACGCACATATACATACGCTCGCGCGCGCACACATGCACAGACACACACCCGATACATACGCGCATAACAGAAAATCACACATAACACAAACAGAAAACCATAGAATTACGTGACATAAACGCACACTCATATAATACACATATACACTCAGCATGAGCCAATGAAGGAACTCTGTGTTATATGTATCACAAGCAATATAATATGATTGAGGTCCAGACGCAGGAAGCTGTTATATATATGGAAGCCATATTAAATTTAATGTAATATAGTATGATTGCATAAAAGGACATCTTACAAATCATATGGAAATAGAAATATGTAATTACATTTGGGAAAATGTCATAAATATTAAAGTGAGCAATTAAAATATAAACGGATCGTTTTTAAACGAAGCCCTCGCTCTCTCTCACAGCATCTCACACTTATATAAGTGCATATGTGTTGTGTGTGTACATATATATGTGTGCCTATATGTACGTACGTATGTATGCGCGAATTACGTGTGTCTGCATATATATATATATATATATATATATATATATATATATATATATATATATATATATATACATATATATATATTTGTATGTATATATATAACAATATATATATATATATATATATATATATATATATATATATATATATATGTATGTGTATATATATATATATATATATATATATATATATGAGTGTGTATATATATATATATATATATATATATATATATATATATATGCATGTGTGTGTGAATGTGTGCATGCGTTGTTACTTCCTTCAGAGGTGGCCTCTTTTAAGACGTATAGTATTGAAAAACGCAGCATGCCGCAAAGATACGTGAAAAGAAATCGCCCCGGGTGTGACAACTATCGATATTTCACTGTCATTTCCGCTCTTCTCTGCTACGCACTCATTCACCTCCAAAACGATTTGTCTCTTCCAGCCAGAGGCATGAACAAGTATACAAATAGCGTAAGAGCTAAGTAGTTCGTCCAGACAAGATCACTTTCGAGAAACATTTTGTTGAAAAACACAGTATGTCTGAAAGTTAGGCGAAACGAAATCGCCCCGTAAGTGAAAGAGAACGATAGATACCGTGATCATTTCTGCTTTTCAGTGACACACAGTCATTCACACACACACACACACACACACACACACACACTCACACACACACACACACACACACACACACACACATACACACACACACACACACACACACACACACACACACACACACACACACACACACACACACATATATATATATATATAATTGTATGGACGGTCTTTATGTAAAGTTGCTGGTTTGGTCGCCGACGGCCCTTCCAGGTTCTACTATAACCAGATAAATTCGCGTGTTAAGTTAGTAATGAGAAGATGATAAATACTCTTCCTGGTAACATCTTACTCCGAATCCACAAAACCAGAAATGCCCTCTGAAAAAATTGGATGTTTATGATTTCGGTAAGGAATTTCAACTGAGACAAAGTTGAAGGTCTTCAATATCTTTTATTATTTAACTCTTATCTTTTATTTGTTTCAGTCATTAGACTGCGGCCACCCTGGGGCAACGCCTTGAAGAATGTTTAGTTGAATGAGTCGACCCGAGCACTTATTTTTTTCTTTTGTATTTTACTTTAAGCCTGGTACTTATTCTATCTGTCTCTTTGCCGAACCGCTAAGTTACGGGGACGTAAACACACCAACATAGGTTGACAAGCGGTGGTGGCGGACAAACACAGACACAAAGACACACACATACACGCACGCATGCAGACACGCACGCATGCAGACACACACGCATGCTGACACGCACGCATGCAGACACGCACATACATACATATAGATAGATGTGTGTATATATATATATATATATATATATATATATATATATATATATATATATATACAGAGCAACCTCGGTTCTCGAACGTCTCACATGTCGAACAAATCGGTTTTCGAGCAGAAAATTCGAGATGAAAATGCCTCGGTTATCGAACAAAATTTCGGTTCTCGAACAACTTTGCCGAACCGAGTTAACCCGAACGGAATGATTTCTGTGTCAATCGCCGTGTTGTATACATTCGTGTGTTGTGCTGTGCTTTACTTTTGCAATTTTATCGTACTGTGCGCTTTTTTTCTCTTCGTTAGCCTTAGTCATGGCTCCAAAGAAAGCTAGCTGTGGTACTGGTAAAGGAGAAAGAAAATTTGAGAGAAAAATAATTGAAGTCAAGAGAGAAATCATCGCAAAACATGAAAATGGCGTTCATGTTTCTGATCTCGCCGTGCAGTATGGTATACCTAAATCGACAATATTTACTATTCTAAAATATTAGGAAGTGATAAAAGCAGCTGATGTTGCAAAAGGAGTGACTGTTATTAATAAACAAAGACCAAAGATACTCGAAGAAGTGGAAAAGTTATTGCTTATTTTTATAAATGAGAAACAGTTAGCTGATGACAGTATCAGTGAAACATTTGTTTGTGAGAAAGACAGTTACCAGAAGTTTTTTTGGAAAGGGACTCCCCTCCTAAGAAATAACACACTTTTGTGTGTTATTTACAGTTTGAATAAACGTTTTTATACTTAAATATATAATATAAGCATCCGGTGCTTGGAAACGAATTAATCTCTTTTACATTAATTGTAATGTGAAGAAATGATTTGGTTCTCGAATAATTCAGCTTCAGGACAGCCTTTCGGAACAGATTATGGTCGAGAACCAAGGTTGGTCTGTATATATATTGATGCTAGATGCGTCGAAAAAATTGTCGTGATTAATAATAAATTCTCGTATATTCCATCTGTCTTTCTGCCATGCTACTTCAAAGAGATTCTGTCTCTTTGTCCCGCAAAGTGAAACTAAAACCAGACACCATCTCTATGGTTTTCTTTCTTTTCTATCTGTCTATTTCCCCTTCTCTCTCTTTCTTTCTCTTTCTATCTCTCTTTCTTTCTCTTTCTCTCTCTCTTTCTTTCTCTTTCTCTCTCTCTTTCTTTCTCTCTCTCTCTCTTTCTTTCTCTTTCTCTCTCTCTCTCTCTTCCTTTCTTCCTTTCTCTCTCTCTTTCTTAGCATGAATAAAAGAACACCCCCACACATACATACACACACACATACGTATATTCATTCATGTTCAAGATATTTTATGCCGTGAGCATCCTCTCTTTCTGTTTCTCTCTCTCTTTCTGTCTGTCTGTCTCTCTCTCTTTCTGTCTGTCTGTCTCTCTCTCTTTCTGTATCTCTATCTCTTTTTCTGTATCTCTATCTCTCTTTCTATCTCTCTTTCACCTGTAACCTTCCCTCTCACAACGCAGTCACCTGCATTCTCCAAACCTATTATTTCTACATCATATGCCTATTTTCCTAACTTCTCCGTTCAGATATAAATATATAAATTTCTTTCACATAAGCAGAGACAATCTGACAGCGAAGCCATACGCACACAGACACAAATTCACAGCAGAGCGAAATTCATCGACACACCTGGAACAACAATTGGTAGATTGTATACTGTACTTCCTAACCAAAATGAATGGTTTCATCTCAGAATGCTTCTTCATGTAAAAAGAAGACCAACTTCATGGGAAAGTTTGAAACAAGGTGATGGTGAGATTTGCAGAACATATCGAGAAGCGTGTTTCATGTTAGGTTTGCTTGCAGATGATCAGCAACGGGAAGCTATATTAGAAGAAGCTTCAATATCAAAATCACCTAAGATTTTAAGATGTCTTTTTGCTATTATTCTCAACTGTGGAATATGTTCAGAATGATCTTGCTGAAGATTTCAAGAACCAATAATCCTGAGCAAGAGATTGGTTTTACTGATGCTTACAATGCGGCTTTCATTAAAATAGAAGATCAAATTATTTCCATGGGAGGTGAACCTGTACAAAATTTAGGTCTCCCAACTTATAGAGGGCATTTTAACACTGTCCATTGAAATAATGAGAAAAATTTCCTATGATTTTGAGGAACTGACCATGTACGTAAATGATAATCTTCCCAAGCTTCTACCTGATCATAGGCAGTATTAAGAATAACACAGGAGGACTTTATTTCTTAGATGCTCCAGAAGGTGCTGGGAAAACATTTGTAATTAAACTCCTACATACATACATACATACATACATACATACATACATACATACATCTATTATTCATCTTACTGAGAACCTGTAATTAGCGTGGATCTGGAGTCTATTAAGCGTAGTACAATAGGTTCAGTGTTTGTATATAGGTGCAGCCTTGAGACTCGTGCTACTTTCAGTCGGTTACTTGAGATCGTACATGCAACTGGAATATTAATCCTTCTGTACTTCGGTATATACGTATACGCTCCTCTGATTTTGTTCTGTACACGATTGCTATCTCCTTGACTCGAACTTGGTGCTTTACTATTTAGATACCAGAGTCACTTGAATCCTGAACTATTATTATACACACACGCACACACACACGCATTCACACACACATACACATACATACACATACATATATATATATATATATATATATATATATATATATATATATATATATATATATATATATATATATATATATCCGTATGTATACATACAGACACTTATGCATATTATGGAATAGTCAATATATAGATTAACTATCGAGCATGAAACTATTAGTAATGGTGTGTTAATTTAGAGATTGTCTGTAGCATTATACACACGCACATATAATTATATGTATACGCACACATACGTACATAAAAATGTTTACATTTACATGTAATGTTCGATCGCTAAGATCAAAGTCTTTCAAATAGCCCTTAATTGGTTTTCCTCTAATTATGTTGTTCTCTCTCACACTCACACTCTCTCTTCCTCTCTCTCTCTTCCTCTCTCTCTCTTCCTCTCTCTCTCTTCCTCTCTCTCTCTTCCTCTCTCTCTCTTCCTCTCTCTCTCTTCCTCTCTCTCTCTTCCTCTCTCTCTCTTCCTCTCTCTCTCTTCCTCTCTCTCTCTTCCTCTCTCTCTCTTCCTCTCTCTCTCTTCCTCTCTCTCTCTTCCTCTCTCTCTCTTCCCCTCTCTCTCTTCCTCTCTCTCTCTTCCTCTCTCTCTTCCTCTCTCTCTTCCTCTCTCTCTCTTCCTCTCTCTCTCTCTCTCTCTCTACCTTTTGCACTTTTCATCTCTCTCTCTCTGTCTCTCTCTCTCTGTCTCTCTCTCTCTCTCGCTTTCTCTCCCTCTTTCATTCTCTTGCTCTCTCTTTTCCTCACTCACATAGATCATATTTTGGCATCTGACTCTTTCAGGCAGCGAGATGGTAGAATCGTTAGCAGGCCGGGCGAAATGTTTATTGGTATTTTGTCTGCTGTTACGTTCTGAGTTCAAATTCTGCCGAGGTCGTCTTTGCCTTTTTATCCTTTCGGGGTCGATAAATTAAGTACCAGTTACGCACTGGGGTCGATGTAATCGGCTTAATCCCTTTGTCTGTCCTTGTTTGTCCCCTCTATGTTTAGCCCCTTGTGGGCAATAAAGAAATAAGAATCGTTAGCACACCGGACAATATGGCCAGCAGCAGTTTTACCGGCTCTTTACGTATATATTTTTTATGAGATACCAGTAGTTTCATAAATTTAAAATGACACAGACAGTATTTTATAACTCGTCTGGTACGTTTATGCAATCTTCATTGTATGAAACTACTATTAGCTCATCAAAATATATATAGTGTTTATTAAACAATATTTATCTCTCACTAGAACGGTATACTATATATATATATCGTATATATCATATATATGTCATTTCGCCATGATAGATTATCATAGATTATCATAGATTATCATAGATTATCATAGATGATCATAGATTATCATATATATATGTATATATATATAAACATATATCATATATATATATCATTTCGCCATGATAGATCACTAGCCACTACACGTTCTTTTTTCTCTCCTTGTTTCTTTCTGTGTTCCTTTTTGTGGAAGAGCGTAGGCTCGAAACGTTAAAGACTTTTCCATTTCCCGAGCGTCATACTAATACATCTGTCTGTTGTCTACACCACCTGTCTTCGTCTTTTTTTGTGTGAACTCTCCCTATATATATATATATATATATATATATATATATATATATATATATATATATATATATATATATATATATATATATATATATATATATATATTATAGAGTGTCGTGGGTATGACCAGAGCAGTGTAAAGTAAAGGCAAGGCAAATCACAAGAAAACAATTATATGAATTAATGTAGACTTACCTGTTTTCTGTTCTGGCCTTACCCACGATCCTTTATACAATATATTCTACACAACGCTTCATAGTAATTATATATATATATATATATGTATATATATATATATATATGCGCATGTGTGTGTGTGTGTGTGTGTGAGTGTGGTTGTTCAGACCCCACCGTAAACTATCGATTCGGCAAAAGTTTCCAAAAGAAAAAATATCAAACTTCAACAAAAAAAAAGTGCTGAGTTTGATCTGTTCGATTAAGAAAACAATTGCAAGGTGGTGCCACAGCATGGTCGTAGTCAAGTGGTTGAAATAAATAAAGATAAAATGTATCCCCTCTTTTACCCATCTTTCACCCTTGCTTGTCTCTTTCTTCTTCTCTTTTCTTCTTTCCTTCTCTCTCTCTCTCTTCCTCTCCCAGTTTCTCCCTTTCCCTCTCTCTTCCTGTCCTCACCTCCCCTTCTTTCACTCTTACTCCGCTCACCTCTGCCTCCCTCTTTTTACCACTTCTTCCCCTCCCCCTTCTTACTCTTCTTACATTCCTTCAGTCATTCTTTTCTTTATTCATTCACCTCCACTTCTCTCCGTTTCAACCACCACCACCACCACCACCACCACCACCACCACTACCACCACCACCACCACCACCACTACCACCACCACCACCACCACCACCACCACCACCACCACCACCCGCCAACAGTACAAACCATCAACACCACCACCACCACCACCACCACTACCACCACTACTACCCGCCAACAGTACAAACCATCAACACTGTCACCACCACCACCACTACCACCACTACTACCCGCCAACAGTACAAACCATCAACACTGTCACCACCACCACCACAACCACCACCACCACTGTCCTAATATAACCTCGACGCAGTTAACGGATAATTAGTATTAATTTACATATGAAGAACATCAAATTTAACTTTATCTATCTGGTGGTGGTGGTGTAGATGGTGGGTGATTATGGAGATGGTGGTGGCGGAGGTAGCTGTGGTGGTGCTAGGGACGGGAGGGGGATGCACTGTTGGTGTAATGCCCCTGTAGTAGTGGCGTGTGTTTAGAAGTGGTGATGATGCGTGTTTGTGACGTTGGTGATAGAACTGGGCGCTGCTATGCCAGTGTCGATCTATAATATCAATGGAGGGGGAGATGAATCGCTGCTGTCTCTAGCGGTCGATGTCCATCATAAACAAAATCAAATAAGCTCAAAGTTACGTTAATTGGTAGTCTTGGCGCTGGGGATGGCGGCGACTTATCTCCCCGTTAATGATATGAACAAGAGTGCATTTTGCACCAAAAAATCAATATGAGAGTTTCTCTCAGGTTATCTACTGCAGTATAGTTTGTTCTAACAGAACATCCATATTTAAGCAGGGATAAATACTATCTCTCGGTATTGATACTGTCTCTGTTGCTAATGGATATCTTTTAACAAACTCATTGCTTAATCGCAACATCAACGCCTATTCTGGCACTGTTAATCGTTTAAGTCCTACTCTTTTACTCGTTTCAGCCATGCGGCTGCGGTCATGCTGGAGCACCACTGGAGATAATATTAGGTTCAAACAGTTCGATCAGCAGATCAATATATCTAGCGTATCGTTTTCTAATTCGATAGGACGTGATTTGAGGGAGATTTGGCTGCTCTTTCTAGCATGCCGATCGACTACTTAGAGGCTGTCTTATTGATTTCTTTATATTCTTGTCTTATTACTTCCTTTGTGAGTTGTGAGACATCTATGCATTCTATTATTCTGGAGCCAATATAATAAGGTACCAGTCAACTGAGAATATTCACTTAACCGAGCGTACTGTTATCCAATATCAGTAGACTTAGAGTGGTTACGACACCGAACACTGGGTGTTTGAGTCATGCTCCAAGAAAATAACATAAGATGTACTCTCCCTTTATTTAGGTTTTGCTTATTGGAGTCAGATCTGTTTATACACACATACACACACGCACACACGCGTGCGCGCGCATGCACCACGCACACACATGTACGCGTACACATTTATCCAACGTTTCTAGACCTTTATGGTCTCATTATCAAGAATTGAATTGACGCCTATTATATATTTGATGTTTGTGTTGTTTCCTAAACACTGATTGAATTCGTGTAAACTTTTCCCTCCAAAGGTTTTTTTTTTTACCGTTAGTATCATGAATCTACAGTCACGTGTTGATTTATTTGTCGCGGTCAACTTTAATTAAATTTGATCACATTTTCATCAAGCTTTCATCAAGCTATGGTCGTGAATACTTGATATTGAGCAAAAGAGAACGATCACGAATATAAGAGGTCGAAATGGGGTTCCTGTGAAGGATCTCTGGGATAATACTTGACAGAACGTGTAGCTCTGAGATAAGGGAGTCACACCAGGTTGAGTTACTATTTCTCTGCGTTGAGAAATCACAGCTCTAGCACTACAGACACGTAATTAGAACGTCATGGAAAAGAATTACAAGTGAGATTTCTCAGGCTGAGCCTACTGGCAGGAAACTTTGGGAGGGGCCAAGAATGCCTTGTGAGTGAATTTGGCAGACGGAAATTAGGTGGAAGCATATCGTATATATATTCTTTTATTCTTTTATATGTTTCAGCCCTGAGGCTGAATAATTACATGTAAAGTTAAGATCCAAGGATCCAGGTGTAGGAAGTTAGTAGAATGTATAAAAACAACTCACAGGAACAATAGTGGTTTACTGACGTAGAAGGTTGAGTTTTTTTCCATATCTAAGTTCGATAAACTGAAGATAGTTATTTTATAGTTCACGGATAGCAACTGGGGTTGCTGCGTATGCGAATAGAAATCTAAATTTAAGAAATGGAGCAGGTAAAAGATTTGCACAATATATTCACTGGGTAATTTGCAAAAAACTGGACCTGCCCCATGATAAAAAAAATGGAGCGAATACAAACCACCTCCAGTACTTAAAAATGATCACATCTCACTCCTCTGGAACTTCATTCAAACTGACAGAAAGATAGATACAAATAGGCCAGATAGTATATTGAAAGACTTCAGGCAAACGTCATGCCTCCTCATTGATATGACTGTCCCAATCGATATAAACGTATCTGTCAAGACCTACCTGAAACTGAGCAAATATAAAGATCTTGAAATAGAAATTGGCAAAATGTGGAATCTTAACACTGAAACAATACCTACTGTCATAGGTGCCCTAGGAATGATAACAAAAGGGGCTGATTGCTACCTAGATCAGATACCAGGAAACCCCAAAATTGCAGAAATTCAAAAGGTAGTGCTCATGGAAACTGCCCATATCTTACGTAATATACTGTCTATGTAATCTCAAATTTTCTTGTTTTCTTAAACATTCTATAGAACAATACTATGTATAAAACCAAATATATGACACCCTAGGCATAGAACCAACATTAACTTCTAACATGTTGTCTCTTGAGGTCTCTGGGTGAGACTTGGAGCCAACTTGTACATATACAAAGTAGAAGTCAAGCATATAATAATAATGATAATAATAATAAAATTCTTGTAGTCTAATAAATATAGGTGTTCCCACTGATAAAAATATATCTGTAAAGGAATTTGACAAATCAAATGAATATAAGGACCTGGAAATTGAAATACATAAGATGTGGCATCTTAAAGCGAGAACTGTTCCTGTTATTGTGGGTGCCCTAGGTATGATAAAAGAAAAAGGGATGTCAGAAACACCTAGATAAGATCCCAAGTAAACAGTAAATTTGAACTCAGAACGGAATGACAGACGAAATACCGCTAAGCATTTCGTCCGGCATGCTAAATGCCCGGATGCAGTACCAGGCAGTGGCTCTCATGGCTTCTCATGGCTTCTCATGGCTTCTCATGGCTTCTCATGGCTTCTCATCTTAACTGATTGGAAGTGTTATCATGTACATTGTTTTTTCTTGATATAAAAGATGGGCTACAGCAAACATTCTACTCCGTACCACAGATTTGTTTGTCAATTGTTTGACTTTAACCAGTTGAGATCGTCCCTTAACGGCTGACAATATGTGCAGGAATAGAGGGGAAAGATTATAGCTTTGTGTTGAGAGGAATTCTTTGAGGTTTGAATAATTCACCTCTGGAAACATGGGTGCTTCGTCCAACATCCTTAACTAACTCTTATTCATGGACCTTATGAGTGGGGTGGGCTACTCGACTTGAAGAAAATTCTAACTAGACCCCCCCCCCCCATCTGCAAGGTCATTTACTATTTATCTTGATATGAGATCACCATGTCGCGCACACATGGTTGTGATGCATGTGCCTGGTGTACTCTTATCAGACGGATAAGTCATGATGAGTATATCAGGCTTTGTATATTTTATTCCAGTGTCACTTTGATGACATGCACTGCTCTCTCAAACAATAACAACAACAACAACAACAACAACAACAACAACAACAATAATAATAATAATAATAATAATAATAATAATAATAATAATAATAATAATAATAATAATGATGACAAGATATAGGAAATTAATGACAGGATCTCGGATGCACCACCCAAAATCTGACATAGAAAGGCTATATATATACAACGTACAGAAGGTGGTAGAGGCCTTATACAGCTGGAAAACTATTATAAAATAACCACCATAGGACTGCAAAAATACCTACTTCAGAAGTAAGGAAAACTAATACAAATAGCCACAAAACACGAGCAAAACAAAAAACTGTTTTGTATTTAAGGAAGCTGACAAATACAAACAAGAAATCATACTACCTAACAAATACGAAGAAGAAGAAGAAGGAGAAGAAGAAGAAGAAGAAGAAGAAGAAGAAGAAGAAGAAGAAGAAGAAGAAGAAGATGATGATGATGATGATGAAGAAGAAGAAGAAGAAGAAGAAGAAGAAGAAGAAGAAGAAGAAGAAGAAGAAGAAGGAACAACAAATGCTATAAAACAAATGAAATCCAAACTAAAACCAGAAAAGCAACGGACCATGATAAAACGATGGCAAGAAAAGCCCCCTCATGGCAAATACTGAGCTACACTAAATGCAAAAGAAATAGACAGAGAAAATCCCAGCAATGGTTGAAAAGCTCAAGACTCAAGGCAGAGACTGAAGGAATTTTAATTGCAGCACAAAACCAAAGCCTCCCCACAAGAAATTACCAATAACACATAATGAAAAGAAATATAACAAGTAACTGTAGAATATGTGGAGATGGACAAGAAACAATAAATCATATTATCTCTGGCTGCCCAGTCCTGGCTAAGAAGGAATATATTCACAGACACGACAGAGCTGGGACCTACATACATTGGAAGCTATGCCAACACTATGGAATAACGACAGAAAAAAGAAGGTATAGGCACACGCCAGAAAAGGTCACAGAAACGAGAAAGCAACCATACTCTGGGATATGCTAATACACACAGATAGGGAAATTAAGGCTAATAGGCCAGATATAGTTGTCAGAGATCATGAAGAAAAAAAATGCTTTCTAATTGATGTATCAATACCAGCAGATAACAACGTTTCTCTAAAAGAAATGGAGAAACTTTCAAAATACAAAGACCTGGAAATAGAGGTAACTCGAATGTGGAATCTAAAAACAGAAACAATTCCTATCATAGTAGGCGCCTTAGGTATGATAAAAAAATATTCAGACAAATACATAACAAAAACACCAGGACTTACAAATATATATAACATACAGAAAATTGCACTACTGGGCACAGCACACATCCTACGCAAAACACTTTCAATACAGCAACCATAAGAGCATCACAGCAAACCACAGCACATACCCAAGGCGCACAGAGCTGCGCTCGGTAGTGAAGTGAAAGCACGTTATAAAAATAAAACTACTGAACAATAATAATAATAATAATAATAATACTTTATTGAAACTAGGAGGATACAATTCTAAGTCGGCCTCGTCGTGATTTGAACTCAATATGTAGAGGCACATAAAGCAAGAAAGTATAAGCAATAATGCTTTAAGAAATCTTATGATTCTGAAAGTCGATCGATGTCAAAGCTATGATTATAGGTATTAATACACATTAGTCAAAATATAATTGTCGTTGATGGTAGTGGAGGGTGGGGAGATAGGTAAATGGAAGAGCCGTGAGTGGAAATGTAAGAAAACCACTCTTGTGATCTATTCACAACCCTATATCATAAAGCTAATAAATGTTATGTAGTTGCTATAATACAGATAGTATACACACACACACACACACACACACACACACACACACACACATACACACACACACACACACACACACACACACACACACACACACCCAGAGCTATAATTTTCCTGCGGCGAGAGAAGTTTTCAAATGCATATCTGTGTATGTACGTATGTATGCATGTATATTCATACGTACACACACACGCACACATAATTGTTAAAGAGGATAACAAACGTTAAGGTAAGGCAAACATCTCAAGTCATATACATTATTATTATTGGAAAAAATTCGAAGTCTTACAACTGTTTCTGAGATATCCCAGAGTATGGGATATTTCGTCATCAGAGACAAATAGGGAAAACGAGAAGGCTATAGATTAATGAAATGACGACATAGCGGATAGGAGTAAAGGAATAAGAAGATGAAGAGAGAGAGAAAAAAAAAAGAAACATAAAAGTTCACTGTTCAACTTTCCAATGTTGTAGATATAAGTCCATAAGTCCTTAGGTGCAACCCTGCGTAAATTCACGTGCTTTAAAGTCCTGATTTTGTAAGCATCCAGAAAAAAAGACGCGAACATATCAACGTTCAATAATAGAATGGTCGTGAAGGTTGCTCTATCTACCTCTCTATTTACTTTGAGAACTATGTTAAGGGTACACGTTTCTGTGGAGCGCTCGGCCACTTGCACGTTAATTTCCCGTGCAGGCTGTTTCGTCGATTGTATCAGCTGGGACCCTCGTCGTCGTAACCGACGAAGATCTCTTATATATATATATATATATATATATATATATATATATATATATATATATATATATATATATATGTATGTATGTATGTATGTATGTATATATATGTATGTATGTATGTATATGCATGTATGTTTTCGCGTGCAGTGGTGCTAAGAACCGGAAGTATTAATCCAAGATTTGAATTTCAAAAGATTCACAAATAAAACAGACATTTACATAAAAAAAAATGAAACGTCTGCATGCGTATGTGTGTGTGTGTGTGTGTGTGCGTGCGCGTGTGTGTGCGCGTTTGCGTGCGTCTATAAACATTCATATATGTATTTATATATATGTATGAGTATGTATAAATGTACATATATATATATATATGCATATATATATATATGCATATATATATATATATATATATATATATATATATATATATATATATATATATATATATATATATACATGTGTG
Source organism: Octopus bimaculoides (assembly GCF_046866305.1). Lineage (NCBI taxonomy): Eukaryota > Metazoa > Mollusca > Cephalopoda > Octopoda > Octopodidae > Octopus > Octopus bimaculoides. Next base: position 19,510,544 of record NC_142951.1, on the reverse strand, counting down.
TGTGTATTTGTATATACATGAATATATATATGATGCATATAAGCATGCGTGCGCATCTACACACACACACACACACACACACACACACACATATATATACGCAGAGAAACATATCTTAAATGATATTTTGAGAATCCTTTGATATTCAAATCTTAGACTAATACTTCCTGTATTTATCATCTATCTCTCTTTCTTTCTCCCTTTCTCTCTCTCTCGCCATGCATGCACACATGCACACACATGTATAAATACAATCTCGTAAATATACATATACATACATACATATATATATATATATATATATATATATATATATATATATATATATATATATATATATATATATATATATATATATATATATATATATATATATATATATATATATAATACAAAATGGGACAAGAACGCAAAACATCCAGACAGGTGATACAAGAAAGGGACAAAAAAAAAAAACATCCAGATAGACGATACAAAGAAAACAAGGACAGGTCATTCGGAGTTTTCTTTCATCAGTCGAGTTCCAGATTATCTTTGCAATTTCGGCTGGTTATACTCATGATTGCTCCAATCTGGCCAGCCCCAAGGAAAAACTAAGCTAAGAGCATTAGATTCCTTGGAAGAAAGCAGCGAATGTATGCAAAAACAAGGACGGAAAAACGAATAATGTTACATGAATACAATAAAAATAATAACAGGACATAACAACAGATGTCTTTCGACTAAGGACAAATTAAATTACGCTGGCGTGTGTGGAAATAAGGCCTTACGGAATGGATACAAGATTTCACAGGCACAGGGAGGAATGTCCATGTTGCACGGACAATAGCCGGCCAAGAAAGGAAGATCAGGCTTGGCCGACCGCCGGTCACGTGGGAAGAGAAGAGAGAGAGGTAGAGGCAGAGGGACAAAAAGAATTAAGGAGGGGCGAGAAAAAAATGACAGGGACACAGTGAAGTGTAAAGTGGAGGGAAAGTGAGCAAGAAGAGAAGGGAAGGAAATGTGAGAGAGGGGGAACGAAAGAACTGAGAGTGGAATGAACGAACAAGAGTGAAAGCGCTGATAAACAGAGAGTCGTACAAGATTTAGAAAAATGTATACTTACATATAAGAGACCAAAGTGTACGTACGCCGCTATATACATATACATATACATATACATACATACATATATATATATATATATATATATATATATATATATATATATATATATATATATATATATATATATATATATATATATAATACAAAATGGGACAAGAACGTAAAACATCCAGACAGTTAGGTGATACAAGAAAGGGACAACAAAACATCCAGATAAACGATGCAAAGAAAACAGGGACAGGTCATTCGATAAAACTTACTTGGAAGAGGATGCGTGGCGTTCAATCATATAATAAAATAAATAATATATATATATATAATATATATATATATACAGACATACTTACAACTATGCGTGTATATATGCAAATGTGGGCACAGGACGTCACGAAACGTGTACAACAAAAAAGTACGAAGGACGAGTACATGGAATATGAACTATTCTTTCGAACAACGAAAGACACAGATGGAAAACAAAGCAAACAACACAAAGAACGACCCTTCATCAGTTGTTGGTGTTTTTCCTAGTCTCGTATTTCGAGCATTTAATAACAAAATACGCTTTCGATAAAATTTTGGATTTTGCGGGGTGTCAAAATTGGTGACACAAACAGGACAGTGAAAAAAAACTGGAAGGGCTGCTAAGCCTAAACGAGGTTGTAGTGGCGGACGCGTAAATCAAGCTAGGACAGGAGACAAACAAGACTAGTCTTCCTTGTTCCAGCTACAACGGAGAGAAAGAAAGAAAGATGGCCGATGGTCACGTGGGAGCTACGTGAGCAAGAGAGAAGGAGTGAGGGAGAGAGAGTGACAGAGTAATAGGATAGAATAGTGGGGGAAGAGGAAGTAAAAGAATAAGAGAGAAAAAAAGAGAAAAACGAAAGAGCAAAAAGATCATTTTGAGTGCGCATCATAATTATTAAGATAAAACTTACTTGGAGGAGGATGCGTGGCGTTCAATCATATAATAATATAAATAATATATATATATATATATATATATATATATATATATATATATATATATATATATATATATATATAGGGAGAATTCACGAAAAAACAACAGAAGACAGGTAGTGTAAACAACAAATGGACGTATTAGTATAACGCTCAGGAATAGAGAAAGTCTTTAACGTTTCGAGCCTATGCTCTTCAATAGAAAGGAACACAGAAAGAAACAAGGAGGGAAAAAAAGGATATATATATATATATATATATATATATATATATATATATATATATATATATATATATATACGTATAGATGTATGTAGATATACGTATGTATATGTACATACTTACATCTTCTTCCGTTTAATAGCAACCTATTGAACCGTTGGTAAAAATACAAGTAACCTTAAATGCTAAAAATTTTCTAAGTATCCTAGCTCTCCCTAATAATGCCATTTTCTGGAGCTGCACTAAATTAGGTTTTATGCGTATTTCCTCTCTCCATTTCTTGAAATTTATAAGTTCCTAATTCACCTATAACTACAGGGATACATTTTATTTGCACTCTCCATAGACTCTGTAACTCAAAGCCTAGGTCCTGGTACCGTGTTATTTTCTCTATACTTTTCATATTGACTTCCTCATTTACCTGGCATTCTCTATTCTTTTTCTGTACTACTACTACTACTACTACTACTACTACTACTACTACTACTACTACTACTACTACTACTACTACTACTACTAAATCCGGCCTTCTAGCTTCTATTACTCTGTTCGTCTGAATGTTAAAGTCCCCCAACATCTTGTATTTCTTACTTTCTTGTACTTTACTAGGTTCATTTTCATATCATTTATCAGTGTAGTGAAATCCTAGCTTTCTACATTACTCCCAGTGGATTATTCTTCCTAGGTTGTCATGCCTTTTCTTGTATTCTTTCTGTGCCAGTACACTGCATTCACTAACTGTATGACAAACACTTTCTCCCTTTGATTTGCATAACCTACATTGGGAATCTACCTGAATTTGTCTACCTTGGCTTTTGCCTAGCTAGTCATCAAATGCTGATCTTGTGCTGCTATTAACAAACTTACCAATTTTCTCTTCAGCCTTCTTTTCTGCAACCACAACCGTATCTCACTTTTACTATTTTCTGCAACCATTTTTTGAAATCTACCACGCAAAGCCTTCTCTTGCCAGTTAGATAATCCTGCTTTTTTCTTCTAGTTTCAAACTACATTTGGCATTTTAGTTTCCCTATCGCCTACTGTTATACTAGCAGGTCTTAAAACTTCCTCACTATTACCTCCATAGAAATTTATATCTACTATAGCTAATTCCACAGTCTTCTACTCTTGTTAAACCTCTACCACCTTCCTTTCTAGGTAAGTATAATCTTACTGCTCCTGCTCTTAGATGGAGTCCTCCATTTATATGGAATTCCTTCCTAGTTCTTTTGTGTAGATTTTCTGATTCAGATTTTGTTCAGTTTACAAAAGTAGCAATACTGCCCAAGTATTTATAGCCTTCAGTAAATTTGGACCATTTAACTTTGACTTCGTTAACTTCTTCACTTTATGTATTCCTTCTCAATTTTCTCTTCATCTCTATAATTAGCGCTCTGTCATATTCTAATACTCTTAGATACATATAACTTTTATTTTAATGCCTGGCGATCTGGTAATTGAATGTCTTCACTTCTGACTACTAGTCTCTTTTTTATGACTAATATTGCATACTTGTCTATGCCAGATACCATACCTGTATCTTAGCTGAAGAGTCTTGCAGTTAGTAGTAAAGCACCTATCTCTTTTTTATTCTTAATAAAAAACTTCAGATCATCCATGTAGAGCAAATAGTTAATTTTTTCTCTTATCTCTAAACCGATACCCTGTCTTTGCCTTTCTTAATATTAAGCTGAAGGGGATTAAACATAGCACAAATATTAAAGGGGACAACGGGTCTCCCTGCAAAATTCTTCTCTTGATATTAACTTTCCTTTAGTCTGTATCGCCTGCAGCTTCTCTTTAGGTTTTATAATCTGAGTTAAGATCTACTTTACATTTCTTCACGCTATAGATAATTAACTCTCTTATGTTGTCTGCAGCACTGAATATTCTCAAACATTCACTTATCCATGAGTGTGGAATCATGTCAAAAGATTTCTTATGCTATTGTTAAATTTTTCTTTCTAGATTTCACTTCTTTTAGAAGTGTTTTGTCTTCGTATGCATTTCTCTAGTCTTCTTACAACCTTTTTATTCTGGAAATAACTTCTGGCTGTCAAGGTGATCATAAATGCTTTCTGAGAGCTGTCCTGTTATCAGCTTCCACACTAATGGTAAGCAAGTGATTGGTTGTTAATTACTAGTCATATTGCCCTTGCTTTTGTCTTTCATAAGGAGTATTGTGCTTTCTCTAGTCATCTAATTAGTTATGACTCATTCATTGAGGCAATCCTGAAGTTGTTCCCTCAGTCTCCTATGTAAGCTATTAGATTTCTTTAGCCAGTATCCTTGAACTAAATCTGGTCATGGGCCTTTCCATTTCGGCATTCTTCTTAACTCTTTACTCATTAATGCACTAGTTAGTCTTAGATCTGGCTGCTTCTCACTAACTACTTCTTCCGCCACTTTCTTTAACCATGCTGCATATCCATTATTATTAACTGGCTTATCCCAACTATTACTCCATTACTTTCTAGCTTCTGCATTTGGCTTCTCATCTTCAATAGTTTCTTCTACACTATTTAATTGGCGACAAAATCCACTCTAGTCTGTCTCCAACAATCGCTTCTGTTCGAACCGATCTATTCTTTTCTGATATCCGGAAAGCTTACCTGCTATTGCTTGGATACACTGCTTCAGGTGTTCTAATTCTTATTTCTGTGATTTATATAAATATATACTATTTAATTAACCACGTAACTGTCAAAACGTATTAAACGCAAATCAAGGAGTAGTCATTTAGATTAATAGTTATGTGGGTAGCCAAGGACTATGAGTGCGTCTTCTCTGATGGAGGGACAATTATTCACGAAACGTACCTGTAAGAGGATTTCCAGTTATTTAATATTTGTTACTAACGGAAATAGCATGTTTTCACATCGTATGCAATATCCACAGAGAAGCTTTTCACATAAGTAAATGCAGACATATACACGTGATATATGCCAACATACATGCAATATAATTCGCCCCACATATATATTATATGCATATAATCTCTCACTCTCTCTTTGCCAAATCTCGCCCTTTATATATAATTATATATGTGTGTGCGTGCGCGCGCGCATATATGCATAGATAATGTATACATACATATGCATATATAAGTGTACATTCATGCATATATGTATGTGTACATACACATACACCCCGCCACACATATACATATACATATGCATACATGTGCATATATCTTTATATATACATGTGTGTGAGTATGTTTACTATATAGACATGCGTATATCATGTAAATATATCTACAGTTACTTATTTTGCCGATTGTGTGAACAGAAATACTTTGTACAGTATTACTGTCCGATTTAGATATCTCCCCATTTTACCATTCTTTCCTTCCTTTCATATTTTACGATATCGGCCGATCAAAAAATCTCAGACAAAGTACTGAGGTCAGTGTAATTGACACTAAACCGGCGGTTCTCAACCGCAGATTCCAGGGTCGTATGCGGGGTCCTCATGCACCCTACCGGTGGTCCCCGACTCGCTCCCCTTTAGAAGTACAATAAATTTTTCTTTAATTGAATTGTGTGTAAATAGAATTTAATTTAATTATTGGTACGGTCCCCGTAAACACCCAGGATCTGACCCGGATATTAAAAAAGTAGTAAAACACTGCTCTAAACACCTTAAAAACGATGCATGGCCATAAAACATCGATTAATAGCAATTACAGAAAAGGGGATCAGTGCTGGTCCGACGACTGAACAGTTCGATCTCGGTTACAACTGTCCGACATTTGATCTGCCTCGAAACTTTACTTGTTAAGGCTGTGGATAGGAATAGACACCAACTGGTACATGCCTGGTTTCAACAGAAGATATGCAGCACATGGCTTCAACTGATAACTCTCTCTCTCTCTCTCTCTTTTTCTCTCTCTTGTATTTGGCTGAATACACAAATATACATAGTCACACTATATACATAAGCTTGTGTATATGTATATTTTCATGTGTGTGCATGTATACATACATACATATATATATATATATATATATATATATATATATATATATATATATATATATATATATATATATATACACACACACATATATAATACATATATATATATGTATGTGTGTATGTTTGTATATATATATATATATATATATATATATAGATATAAACACACACGTTGTACAGTAAGTAATAACTTATCAAGCCAAAGACACGTGTGTGCGATCGATATAATACCACACACGTACATGCGCACTCCCCATACACATACGCACATTGCTTTAAGAATATATGTATATATGTATATATATGTGTATATATATATATACATATATACATTCATATATATATATATAAATATATATATATATATATATATATATATATATATATATATATATATATATATATATATATATATATATATATATATATATATATATATATATATATACATACACTGTAACTCCACTGTATGGGTCACTCCATATTTAAAAACATATATGTATACACATGCATCCATGGCTGCACGCATATACATTATACATTTACCAGTATATATATTTACGTATTTACATATATACGTATGTTCATATATATATATATATATATATATATATATATATATATATATATATATATATATATATGTATGTGTGTGTGTGTGTGTGTGTGTATTTATACACATATATGTGTATATATGTGTTTATATCTATATTCATGTATATATACAAACATAACAAATATACATCGAGGTATATATATGTAGAAATGCATATATATTAATGTTTAGGTGTTTATATATGTGTATACGTGTGAGCATATATATACGCTTATGAAAATGTGTGTATGTGTGTGTGTATATATATATATATATATATATATATATGCATATATATATATGTATATTTATGACTATATTTATACATACACAGAATCTACAGTGTTATGTGATAACCGACATATTGATGATACGAAGTCATTCACTGAACTCCGAAAATAGCTTTTGCTATCTTCTCTTCAAGGCTGCTCCAAATATTTTGGCGATAGTATTGGCGGTGGTGGTGTTGGTGGTGATTGTGGAGGTGGTGGAGTGTGGGCATATCTGAGGAGAGATTGAACTTCCTTTGTCACGTTTCGTATCTTCGTTTTATTTCGACAATTGGCACCTCTCATTCGCACAAACTATTTTTTTGTTCCTCAGAACACCAGCCTGGGAAAATAAAAATAGAGATAAAAGGAAAAACGAACTCGTTTAAAAGAAAGAAAACCCCACAAAATTATTCCTTTGTTCGCTCGTAATAGTTATGGATAGGAAAGGAAGGATGGAAAGACGGAAGGGAGGAGGGTGAGGAAGAAAAGAAGAAAGGAAGAAAGGAAAGGGGGTAGAAAGAAAGTGAGAGAAGAAGGAAGTATACAAAGAACGAAAAAGGCAGGAAGAAGGAAGGAAAGAAACAAGGAAGTAAGAAAGAAAGGGACAGAAGAAGAAAGGCAGAAAGACAAGAAGAAAGGAAGGAAGGAAAGAAGAAAAGAAGGAAGGAAGGAAGGAAGGAAGGAAAGAAGGAAAGAAGGAAGGAAGGAAGGAAGGAAGGAAAGAAGGAAGGAAGGAAGGTAGGAAGGAAGGAAGGAAGAAAAGAAGGAAGGAAGGAAGGAAGGAAGGAAGAAAAGAAGGAAGGAAGGAAGGAAGGAAGGAAGGAAAGAAAGAAAGAAGGAAGGAAGGAAGGAAGGAAGGAAGGAAGTAGATGAAATTTTATAAGAAGACGAATTCTGTAAGAGTTTTGTCGGTAAAGGGACACAAGAGAATTTCCAGATAGAAGCAGTTTGGAAATAAATGATGGTGTTCGGAAGGTCGGAAGTAAATGATGGTGACAATACGTTTGAGAGAGAGAAAGTACCTCAGGGGAGCCCTCTGCATGCAAAATAAACCAAAGTAGGCTTTCACATATGTAGTGAATTAAAAAAGAAATGTGATTAACTGCGATTGTTGATGCAAGCAGTAAACGAAATCTCCCTCTCGGTGGGGTTGAAAAATCTAAAAAGAAGCAAGCGAGGCAACTCCATGAAAAGTTGATTCAAATATATGTATGGATAATACAGAAAATAGAGACCGGGATTGATCTGGTATTAACTGGCAGTTTCGATTTTATGAAACCTCTTCAAGGAATAATATCTTTACCTAGTTGGCAAGACTAAAAAAGCTTCTCTACATGTGTGGTTCTCTTTCAGTTTTGATATTGATTAAATTTTTTAAACAACTGAACCACTTTGGCATAAGATTACCATATAAGTGGGTATTTCTCAGACTTGTTTACCCTGAACATAATTCTCAGACACTATCAGCATGACATTAGGCTGCACCCCATGAATTACAGGTACAATCCACCCGTATACAATTTCTGTCTACCCAGTTTTACTAACAGAGTTTGGTTTGAACCTAGGTAAGAAAATGTATCTTGTCCAAGAAGCCAAGCAGTAGGATAGAAACCATGACCTTGTGGATGCGAAGCGAATTTGCGAATTTCTTAACCAAGAAACCCATTGTGTGTGTGTGTGTGTGTGTGTGTGTGTGTTTATGTACATATGTGCGTGTGCTTGTAGTGAGGGTATGTAGTGAAATTCGCTATGAACATCAACAATATTGGTGGGGATATCTCGGGGCGAGCTTTTGCATACTAAAAACAAATGCGAAAAGTTTTTCTTTACGTAACAAAGTGAGTTGAAAAACTTCAATCATCTGAGATTATTAGTACAATTAGCATGTAGAACCTCCCTCTGGGGCTGTTTAAAATCTAAAAATAACATGCACGTGAGAATCATCTAAAATGTGATCAGCTGACGGCAATACTCTGAACTGAATAGACAATTCAAATTGGAGCCAACTGGTGAAAGAAACAAACGTTTACTCAGTTGGGAAGCTTAAGGCTTTGCATTCCATATAATATTCATTACATCTAAAAGATGCTTCATTTTCAGTTCCTCTGGTGAATGTAGCTTTGAGGAGGAATTGATATCATCAGACAACATCGAACGATCCTCGGGTGTTTCAACCCTGACCCGTAACATCCGCTCGCATGTGGGTCAGCAGTGGTGGCCAAATCACAGGTACACCTTCTCCTCCTGTCATCTGCTTAACACATCTCTCTTGCTCCATAACCAGCAAAAGGCTCCCTCTGATGTGTTTCTGTTGCGATGAGAGTTACGATGCCCTCTTGCGAGAGGTAGACTGGTCCGAGTAAAGTATAAATAGTAAGGATCTGAGTGAGTCGTTCGGTGTTGAGTGAAGTTCGTGTAAGTTCGCAGTGAAGTCGAAAGGTGTCAGTTGGTTAGTTCACAAGGAATATTGATTGTTTGTTCGTAAAATGATTTGTCAGCTGGTTACATTGTTTTTACTGTCGTCTGGTTATCTTATTTATTGTACGTAACAGATTACGTTACAACAGTCTCCCATCCTACGCACATCTACTTTTTATACTTCCCTTATTTCAATAGCTACACATACCCAGCATACTGACAGGGCAGGAAACGACGTTGGCTTATCTAACCGAAACTTCGCAGTCACTCTCAAAGACATTCTTGCTGAAAAATAATAAAAATGTAGCCTACAAAAGTATAGGGTACAAAGGTATAGTCTACTATAGGTAACCCTGATTTATGTATAACTGAACAAAACAGTAAACATTAATATATGTATGTATGTATGTATGTATATATGTATGTATGTATGTATGTATCTATGTATATATGTATGTATGTGTGTGTGCGTGTATATACGTGTGTGCATGTGCGTGTGTGTCTGTGTATGTATGTGTGTAGGCGCGTATGTATGTATATATGTATGAATGTATGTATGTGTGTGTGTGCGCGCGCACACACACACACACACACATACACACACACACATATATATATATATATTTAACAATCAATATGTACGAAGAAAATCATCTTTATTTTAGACTAGCAGAGATACCCGGCGTTGCCCGTGTTACATGCAATTGAAGGATGAGACTTTTCTCTTATATTTCCTGTAAGGAACTGGAATAGATATGATTCGAATTTCATCAAAATTGCACATGTGGGTTCTTTCCCTCTTTACACACCCTAAAAAATTCTAATCATGAGACATGTATCTCATACTATTAATCTTTATGCACATATTCCAAAATTTCAGTCTTCTGGAACCTGTAAAAAGGAATTTGCTCCTGAAAAATGGAGCTCATGGAGCTCATGGAGCTCTAAAATATGGGAATGAAGGCCCCTATTGGGGGTGGGTGTGTTAATGTCAACCAGAGAAGTTGAATTGCGGGGAATGTTTTTAACTTTGGTCTTATAGTATACCTGTATATATGTGAGAGTATAGTTTCACTTTAATAGTTTCAGTATGAAATTGAAAGTATTAAAGTGAAAGTATTTGAAATTACAGTAGCGACATGTTATTGTTTCACTTTTGAAATGTAATACTGAAATAGTGGAATAGTTTCAGTGTGAAAGTAAAAGTATCTGACATTATAGTAGAGAGATATTATTGTTTCACTTTTGACACATAATACTGAAATAGTGGAGGAGATATGATATTGGTGTGGGCTCGAACTATGCAAGAAGTTAAAAATTGTTTTGGCCTTAGACACTACATGGACCCTAAGTAAGGCATGTGTTAATTTCAAATGACATTGGTTGTGTAGTTTTCGAGTTTTATGGATTCACACAGACACATATTCTCATCTTTATATATCTGATATTTATTCTCATATTCGAAAATTCTAGTGTTATGGATCCTGTAAAAAGGATTTTGCTCATGAAGAATGGAGCTCTTGGAGCTGAAAAATGTTGAAGTTAAGGCCCCTATTGGGGGTGGGTGTGTTAATGTCAAGTAGAGAAGTTGAATTGTTGGGAATGTTTTTAACTTGGGTGTAATATGTATTGTTTGAATTTCTTTGAAATAGGAAATATATGTATGTTCACTGGGTTTGTAAAAGAGAGCAAAGCTACAGGAAACCAAAAGACGAATGATCACGATAATCAGTAAGCTGCCCTAGCCTAGTCGTTACTACTCCCCAATGTAGGATTCCTCACCATACAGGTGACAGGTATAGCTGTAAGATGCATTACGGATCTGTAGCAATTGGAACGGTATGACCCAATTGAAATAACAACGTGTGACGTTTGGAGTAAAGAGAAATGAAAGTGTCGCCTCTGGAGTTTGCAAATGACCACTATACCGATAGGTAACTGCAGAAAAAATTTACAATCAATAAATGTCTTAGAACAACCAGTCACTCATCTGGGAAGGCCTTGAAATCAATGTTACCAACTGGGGACTATGTGTGACCCAGTGATAATAAAAAGTGGAGGCAAAGATGCGTCTCATTTTCTTGACAATCTATGCACTACATTGCAGAAATCACAATGTAAGTATATCTGAAAAGATAGTCTTACACTGTTGTACCGTTGAATTACAAATAATGCTCATCTGTTATGTTCGGGTGACCCTATAGGTTCCAATAGTACAACTGTATTCGTCTTTGCTTAGGAAAAATGACTAAATTGTGGGTGTGAAGTCCCCATGAATGGGTCTTTGTGACTTCTAAGAAGAAATTTTAGAAATATTACTTTATTTGTGTGTAATCTATATGGTTAAAATTTCATCAACATCAAAAATATATGAATTTTCATGGTGGTTATGGCCGTTATGCATAGAATATAATTTCTAAATTTCATAAAGATCCATTCAGTACTTTTTACGTAGTTTTGGATTAAAAAAAACAAATGACTAATGTGTGCGTTTGTGTGTATGTGTGTGTGTGTGAGTGTATATATGTATAGATATCTGTATGCATGTATATATGTGTATATATGTGTACATATTACATGTACATCTACATATACATCTACACATATGTATACATATACATGTATGCATATAGATCTATATCTCTATATATATCTATACATATACGTGTACATATACGTGTACATATACGTGTACATATACGTGTACATATACATCTATATGTATACATATACATCTCTCTCTCTGAAACCATTAAAGTGAAAGTATCTGTCATTACAGTATCGAAATGTGATTGTTTCAGTTAGTGGAATAGTTTCATTTTTAAAGTGAAAGTATTTGACATGGGTGTTTTTGTTTCACTTTTGACACGTAATACTTAAATAGTGGAGGAAATATTATGTTGCTGTGGGCTCGAACTATGCAAGAAGTTAAACATTTTTTTTGACTAAAACACAACCGGGACCCTAAGTAAGGCACGTGTAAAATTTGAATGAAATTGGTTGTGTAGTTCTCGAGTTTTAGGGAAACACACACACACACACACACACACACACACACACACACACACACAGACAGACACACATTCTCATTTTTATATATATAGATGACACCTTAAAAATTCAACAATTGCTTCAATTGCATTAGCACATACGTGCATGCATGTATATATATTCATACATACACACACACGCGCGCCCGCATATACATAGTATTATTAAAATTATTAATATGTACGAAAATGTATGTCAATACAACAGTATAATTAAATACCTATTTATTTATTTAATATATTAAACCATTCTATAGGAATTAACCTTATTTTATAATAACTGAAGAATTATTATATTCAGCAACATGTACAACCACTGAGGATCTCACTGGATAATTAAAAAATAAAAATTACAGAAAAGGCAACCAAATATCTATTTATTATTTATAATAAACTCTTATATAGGAATTAACCTTATCTACTACATATGTGGGAAATTCTGTCTGTGGGTGTGTTTGTGGAGTTGTTAGCTAATTCCTCCTACATCGTTTTATCGATTTTGATGAAACTTGACACATGAATAGAAACCTCATGGCATACTCAGATTGGTGAAAAAAATCGATAATAGGGTCCCTGGAAGAGATCCTTATATATAACTAATATATTTTATCTTATCATCCAAGGGAAATAACCCATTCGCCCCTGAAAGGGATCCTTATGTATAGCCAAGAGAAATAATCGATTCATTTGCCTAAATTATTTGGTATAAATCAAATTGAGTATGCTTATTTCTTAGTATTTGAATTGTTAGAGTTATTTTCGCAATTTATCCAGTACAACCCTTAAACAAGTAAACAGTATTTTCCTAAACAATAGATTTACTTATTTCGGGTGGTGACTCATTCACGAATATACCAACACTAGCGCCGCTGAGGGTAATATTCTCTGGGAACGCACAAAAGCTCTTTTCAGAA
>NC_142951.1:19487025-19492025 GCF_046866305.1 Octopus bimaculoides | reverse complement strand
GTGCACACATATGAGCGTGCACACATACGAGCTTGCACACACTCACATGCTCATACCAAACAGTTTCGAAACAACGCCAAAACAACGCCAGATCATATATTCAAAATAAATGGAAGTGGAGAGACAAGTTACTGAAGAGATTGCAAGAGTGCAATGAAATAATTTAACAAAAAACTATATAAATTAATAAAGGACTGAACCAGTGCGTGTGTTTATTACCGGCATAATGCCTCTCCCAAGGTTTAATTGTATTTCTTTCAACACACGTATCCACATCAAGAATCTTGCACACGAAATACACATACGAAATATATATATATATATATATATATATATATATATATATATATATATGTATGTATATATTGATAATTCTCTGATTGAGTCAAGTATGTTTACTTGAGGAATTGATATGAGATTTTGGTTAGAACAATGGCTCAAGGTTACCTTGAAGTGAGGGTTTAAAAACTAATATTACATTAGATAACACAATATAGATAAGTGAACGAGACAAATCGCAAACATAAACTGCCTAATAACCAATGAAGTAGAATTGATGTCGCAACAGATACGTAAGAAGTTTAGGACAGTATATTACAGATGCATTAGATTAAATCTTAAAACAAAGCTACATGCAAGTAACAACAACAACAACAACAACAACAACAACAGCAACAACAACAACAACAACAATAATAATAATAATAATAATAATAATAATATACCTTTCTACCAAGGGCACTAGTCAATTACATCGACCCCAGTGTTTCACTGGTACTCAATTTATCGATCCCGAAAGGATGAACGGCAAGATCGGTCTCGGCGGAGTTTGAACTCAGAACGTAGCGACGGGCAAAATACCGCTAAGCATTTCGTCCACCGTGCTAAAGATTCTGGCAGCTCACCGCTTTAACAACAACAACAACAACAACAACAACAACAACAACAACAACAACAACAACAACAACAACAGCAGCAGCAGCAACAACAACAACAACAGCAACAACAACAACAACAACAACAACAACAACAACAACAACAACAACAACAACAACAACAACAATAAATGTCATGATGCAATACCAGGCAGTTACTCTCATGGCTTCTGCTCTTAACTGATTGGAAGTGTTATCATGTACATTGTTTTGTCTTGGTATAAAAGATGGGCCACAGCAAATATTCTTCTCAATACCACAGATTTGCTTGTCAGTTGTTTGACCTTAACCAGTTGAGCATATCATTTAGTGGGTGATGATATGTGCATCTCTGATCACGAGCAGAAATAGTGGGGAAGCATCATAGCCATGTGTGGAGAGGGATTCTTTGGGGTTTGGATAATTCACTTTTGGAAACATGTGTGTTTCTTTCAACATCTTTAAACAACCCTTATTCAGTGACCTTTTAAGCGGGATTGGCTACTAGACCTGAAGAAAATTCTATCTGGGCCCCATCTGCAAGGACTCTCTTGGTATGAGATCACCGTGTCGCCTACATATGGTTGTGATGTATGTGTCTGGTGTATCCTTCCTTATCAGACGGGTAGCAATGATCGGCATATTGGGTTTCGTATATTTAACTTCGGTATCACTCTGATGGCATGCACTGCTCTCTCACTCAATGTTAATTATAATGATAATAATGGTTTCAAATTTTGGCACAAGCCACGCAAGTTGATTACATCTGCCTTATTCTTCAACTGGTTGCCTATTTTATTGACCCTAAAAGAATGAAAGGTGAGGTCAACCTCGGCGGAATTTGCACTCAGAACGTAAAGACGGACGAAAAGTCGCTATGCATTTTCTCCGGCGTGCTAACACTCCAGCCAGCTTGCTTCCTAAAGAAGAAGAAGAAGAAGAAGAAGAAGAAGAAGAAGAAGAAGAGACTCTGAATTTGGTAAACTGAAACTGTGTGGAATCTTGTTGCGCATATGTGACGCGTATGTGTCTTTTCCTCCGTAACACTTGAGAACCTGCGTTTGTTTGTGTGGACCACCGTATCGTAGTGGTTCGCAAAAGTGATCGACAGAATATGTACCATCCTTTAAAGAAAATAAGTACTGGCTTCGATTTTTTTGTACAAAATACTACTGAATATATCCACAAATACAGGTGTATCTCCGCCTTTAGAAGATGCTTCATAATTACCGAATGACGATTATGACCGGCATCACTTGAGAAGGGGAGATAATCACAAGAATCAAGAATTCTCCAAAGATGACATACCATTAAGGAAAAGAACAGATTTATTGTCTGTAGGTCAGACGAAAGTAGTGGACACATATTTCTGGCCCAATAGGTGTTATCAGCGTGACAAATTTTTATTTCCGATCTTATCTCCAGTAACCAAAGAACTGACTAGAACACATTTGCTGCCTGTATAATTTGCATAATTACAGGTATATCAAAAGCTTGTGAAGGCGCGTTGCACTCACGATCGCTAGATCGTGGGTTCGATTCCCTGATTGAACGGTGCGTTGTGCTCTTGAGCAAAATACTTCATTTCACGTTGCTTCAGTCACCCTTTTGATTAGCGGGAAATGTTGCCCTGCTCACCTAGCCAGCAGGGTGGCGTCATTTGAAGGTTAAAGCAATGCAAAGACGCCTTGTGACCAGCAGTGTGTAACATCTGATAGCCTGGTCGGTCACGTGATCAAAAGCTTATAGCATGCTATGTAAAGCTCGTCCACAGTTATTGACTACCTGATGTCATCATACTGTGGAAATGCTCCTGCTGCAGGATATACATCAGGAATGATACCCGCATAGTTTATATAAATAGATAAATGATGGGAAGAAATGGAATGAGCGAAATTCTTTATTTAAAAATCACCACAATTGTTTCGACACACTTTTACGGTCGTAACTCGTCGGTGAGATATTGGGTAATCATAATCATACATCCTAGGCGTAACGTGCGCCTCTTCAGGTGATTGTTTAAATAAGAGCTTCGTTAGATCCTACCGTCAATTCACTCAGTATGAATTATCAGAACACAGGATACTACGTTATTTACATTGAGAGGATCTCACCTAAAGAGTCGAAGATGCATAAAAGCACTCATAATTACATCATTGGCAGACGAAAATGGTCTGTTACGCTCGCCAGAGCAGCCAGATCACTTGATTTTCCCCTGCTATGGGTTCCTCAGTGACTGATATCCAGTAAAACGATAACAGCCAAAACTCCTGTCTACGATATATAAAATCTCAGTGCTTATTGAGGTACTGGTGTCGCAAATAGCCAGTAGGCTTATTAAAAAAAAATAATTAATAGCGGCAGAAGCAGTATTAATAACAAAAGTTAGAGAAGATCTCTCATAAGGACTCGATTATTTCGTGATTTGCTTCGTCTGCTAGCTTCTATAAAGGAGACGGTAGTATTTGAACGACACCATCTCGCAAGCAAAACGCTGTTCTTAATTGGTAATATTTATCTCTACTTAAACATGGATGTTCTGTTAGAACAAAGTATACTGCGGCAAAAACCATGAAAGAAACTCTCATATTGGCTTTTGGTGCAAAATGCGCTTTTGTTTATATCGCTAACGGAGAGAGAAACCCCGCCACCTTCAGCGGCAGACCAACAAATCATGTGATTTCGACCTTCTTTGGGCTTATTAACGATGGACGCTCGACAGCTAGAGATAGCAGCGACTCATATCCCCGCCAGCGATTGCACTCTTGTTATATCGTTAGCGGGGGTGGGGGACAAATCTCCGCCACCTCCAGCGTGTTCTTAATTAGTAAGCATGTCCGACGAATCGAGGTACGATTCGGACGAATCAATGTAAAATATTTTGGGTTTTGTTAATATTTTGGTTAAGATAAAAATATTTCCGCCATTTTCAAGAAATAACTGGAAAATCTCTTTTGACTCATTCGCTCTTGAATTAACAAACAGAAGGAAACACGAGATAATCTAACCCTGGATTCAGTGTTATTCTAAGTAAAATCAAGTATGATGAAGGTCAGGTTTCTTTTGATCACAGGTCTCAACTGGGTCCATACGGCCCTTTAGGGTCCATATAAGACTTTTAGGGGTCCACGCAACACAATAATAAATTGGGGAGCGACAATAGTAATTTAAGGGCCCCTGAAACTATTTACTTTAGATGTATGTATTAGTATGTAAAGCAAGAAACAAGTCGGCTTCTTCCGCGTCGTTCAACCTACACAAGTTTATGTGTAAAGAACAAAATAGGAATTTTGAAAGAAGATTCTATAAAACTAGTTTTTAAACACCGAATGACTTTGTGGGACGGAATAAAATAGCAGTCAAAGGGATCCATAGATAAAGAATGGTTGAGAATAACTGGTCTATAGGAAAGAACAGACCAGGGGTTAAATAGGAAGAAAGAAAAGGAAGTGAAGAAATAGAAGAACAACAATAGCAACAGCATCATTAACAACAACAACAACAACATCGAAATGTAATGAAAAGTTTATACCTGCCAGGCAGCCTAGTAACCAATGACACACCCATCAACTACTTAACTTCACCTGATACTCATTCACTTCCTCCTCACTCCATTCCCTCTCTCTCTCTCCCTCTCTCTCTCTCTCTCTCTCTTTCTCTTTTACTCCATCCACCCAGCATCTTCATCCACTCAGACTCCACTATAAGTCTGTCTGTCTGTCTGTCTGTCTGTCTGTCTGTCTGTCTGTCTGTCTGTCTGCCTGTCTGTTTTGTCTGCATTTCATCACGACGCCCACTTACCTATCACTGCACCTTCCGCCGCTGCCGTCACCACCACCACCACCACAACCACCACCACTACTACCACAACAATCACCACAGCCGCCGCCGCATCCTTCACCATCACCACCATCCACACAACCATCCCCCACCGAAACCACCCCGACACTATCCTCACGAGTATCAGCAGCAGAATTCTCCTCAACACCACCACCACCACCACCACCATGACCACCACTATCGACACCACGACCATCACCATCCTCATCACGTCACCATCACGTCATTATCACCATTACCACAACA
>NC_142951.1:19472025-19482025 GCF_046866305.1 Octopus bimaculoides | reverse complement strand
TGGCTTCTGCTCTTGGTATAAAAGATGGGTTACAACAAATATTCTGCTCAATACCACAGATTTGCTTGTCAGTTGCTTGACTTTAACCAGTTGAGCATGTCCCTTAGTGGCTGATGATATGTGCATCTCTGATCATGAGCAGAAGTAGTGGGGGAGCATCATAGCCATGTGTTGAAAGGAATTCTTTGGGGTTTGAATAATTCACCTTTGGAAAAATGTGTTTCAACATCCTTCAACAACCCTTATTCATGGACCTTTTGAGCGGGATGGGCTACTCGGCCTGAAGAAAATTCTAACTGAGCCCTATCTGCAAGGTCATCTTGGTACGAGATCGCCATATCGTGCACATATGGTTGTGATACATGTGCCTAGTATACCCTTATCGGACGGGTAGCCATGATGGGTGTACTGGACTTCATACATTTGTATCCCTGTGTCACTTTGATGGCATGTGCTCTGCTCTCTCACTCAATAATAATGATAATAATGATAAAAAAATAAAAAATAAATAATAATAATAATAATAATAATAATAATAATAATAATAATAATAATAATAATAATAATAATAATAATAATAATAATAATAATCGGATGCAGTGCCAGGCAGTGGCTCTTATAGCTTCTGATCTTAGTTGATTGGAAATGTTATCATGTACGTTGTTTTGTCTTGGTATAAAAGATGGGCTACAGCAACTATTCTGCTCAATACCACAGATTTGCTTGTCAGTTGTTTGACCTTAACCACCTAAGCATGTCCCTTGGTGGCTGACGATATGTGCATCTCTGATCATGAGCAGAAGTAGTTGGGGAGCATTATAGCCATGTGCTGAGAGGAATTCTTTGGGGTTTGAATAATTCACCTTTGGAAACATTGGTGTTTTGCTCAGCATCCTTAAACGAACCTTATTCAAGGACCTTTTGAGCGGCATGGGTTACTCGACCTGAAGAAAATTCTAACTGGGCCCCACCTGCGAGGTCATGCGCTGTTTATCTTGATATATCACCATGTCACGCACATATGGTTGTGATGCATGTGCCTGGTGTACCCTTATCAAACGGGTAGTCATGATGGGTATACTGGACTTCGTATATTTGTACTCCTGAGTCACTTTGATGGCATGCACTGCTCTTCTCACTCAATAACAACAACAACGACAATATTAAATGGCAAGAAAAACCGCTCAATAGGAAATACCCAAAGACAGCTAATGTGCTGATGTTAACAAAACCTTTAGTGGTTAGTGTCTTCTGGCTTAAAATCAGATCCGTCCTACATGCGCAACAATTGTTCGACAGAGGTCCACTCGTCAGCCATGCCTAGACATTGGATGAATGCATGCAGAACGGTTTCATCACCATTTGACAATACTTCCGTTTCTGTTGAGCTTGTCTCAAACCGGTGGAGCTCCCAGGTAACGCTGTCAGGCCAGAGATTCCTGGAAATTATCCATAGACTTCGGCTTGAAAGTCCTCTGGAAAAGACCAGATAATTGATTCCTCCCGATACCCAGATTTTCCCCGAGTATGTCGCCGCTTTTGACCGCTACTAAACCCCTATAGAATTCCAATGTTGAACTTCCACCGACCGCTTTGATTGACTGGCAGAGGGTTGTGAACTCTTGCAGATACTCCAGGTTCTAAGCACTTTTTCTTGGTCTACGCTTAATCCAGAACTGTAGTTCTGTCAATGAGACGAGCTGCAGAAAATCTTGTTTGACAAACAACAACCAGCTCACGGTTAAGGAAACACTGGAAATGTTGCAACCTCAGCGTATGTCTGTGCATCATCGGTCCAGTTTTCCACTCCACGGCTGCTGACAGCATATGGATTATCTGACGAGTAGAACACGTCTCTTCCACAGAAAATAGAACAGTGAGCGCTCCAGTTTGATCAGTCACAAAGTAGGCAAGGAATGACAGTCCTCTGACCGACCCTTCAGGGAAAGCTTCCTCTCCGCTCATTTCTGGTTGTGACTAGCCACCATGCTCGTCGTCTTTCAGTTCTTGTCCACCCGGAGGTTCACACTAAACCAGACCCCGAGGAATTTAACCGGTCCTTCCGTCCAGCGCCCTACAGCACTTTCGGGCGACGTATACGTATCTCTCTAGGTGTCGAGCTGTAGGAGTTAAACTCCCGCGCTGTGTTGTCGCTGTTGTTGTTTCTGCTGTTTATTGTCATAGTAATAGGGTGGTTCACGTTGAACCTGGTGAGAGCTCACCCCCATCACTTCCATTTGAAAATAGAAGGCGAAGGACTCTGAGGTGTCTTGCAACTCACTATCAAAGTCACCTCTTACTTCCTTTTCCATGTTTTTTTTAGCAAAGCTGGTGCTGCAGTGCACCCCGAAAGGGACACGAACAAACAGACAGACAGACAAACAAATAAACAAACAAACAAACAAACCAGACCAAACCAAATCAAACCTATGCAATGGTGGTTTTAACAAGCATTTTGTAATAAAATAGATATTTAACAACTTTTGGAGACAAATTAAAAGATTAAATTTACGAGCAAGAAGAGACACCAAATTTTACCACAAGAGCAGCCATTTCGGGGGAAGGAGTAAGTCAATTACCTCGACCCCAGTATTTCACCGGTATTTAATTTGTCGACCCCGAAACAATGAAAGCAAAGTCGACCTCGGTGGAATTAGAACTCAGAATGTAAAGACAGATGAAATGCTGCCAATCCCTGGTTTCTAAGTTAGGCACAAGACAGACAATTTTGAGTAAAGACTATTGGTCGATAGTATCGACTCCGATACTGGAGTGACGCTTTATTTGATTGAACTCGGAAGAGTAGAAGGCAAAGTTAGCCTCGTTGGGATTTGAGCCAGAAAAAATACTGCAAACCCGATTCTTCCAATACTCAACGATTTCAGAATATGGCTGGTAGCAAATCCTTTATCAGCTCCTTCCATTTTAGGTTTTGTTTTAGGTGTGAGGAGAATATATTTTCCGTTTTCTTTTTAACCTTTTTACTTCTTTCGACATTCATCTTATCCTTATTCGTTGCCCATCTCTTTCCGTTACTCACAAGAGGGTATGATCATGGTGTTGGTCATAGACAAGGAAGGAGATTTCTATTTTTTGAATACTGGGATTCAAGATGAGGTAATGACTTCCGCTGTTTCCAGAACTTCACCCGGTAGTGTTTATTAGCAATTTGTGTGATATGCTGTTGATTTTGTTGTTGCTTTCTCTGTTGTTTTCTTCCCTGTTTCTCTAGTTCTTCCTGATACGAAGCTCTGAGATGGATCTTGCTGCCACACGTGTAGCAGCTAGGATTTCTGTCCTGAATCTCCAGTTTCAGCGTTTCTATTCTTTTCCCGTCTGCGACAATGTTTTGGAAGATGCTTAAGACTGCTTGCCCACACAAACATTTCTAGTCACTTTGGCATCAACGTTATCGGCAATGACTTCCACACTAACCCACAGGTTGCGCCATCCCATATATTGTGACATTAGCTTAAGGATAACAGTTTCGATCTGCTTTCTAACCTCGTTCTTATTTTGGAAAATCAGATGTATGGTGCCATAAACTCTACATTGATAAATGAAGAGGATATTGCTCCACGCATCCGACAGAACTACGTCCAGTTGTCGCTTTGGAGATATAAAAATCCATTTGCTTTAAAGATATATGATCATATTTGCTGATCGTTCTTGATTAAAGACATCAGGCAAGGAAGTGTTTTCTTTGGTTAGTTGTCTACCACATAGATCTTTTCTCTTCAAGGTCACTCATGTTTAGTGCATCTCTGTTACTAGCAACACAAACAAAGGAATTGCTGAAATCTCGCTTGTGTCAATCAAATCAATAAGTTCGCTAACAAAAATTGTCTTGTTTTCTTCGTATAGCAAAATATCGGTATTGTTAATTTCGCCGAAATTGCTTAAACTGACGTTGTTAAATGATAAAGTATCATGCGTTCAAAATATAATGAGTGGGCCTTCCTATGAAATTAAATCTCTTGTTAAATTTTCATTGTTCCCTGTAATTATAATTAATTTCAATTTTCGATGGAGGTATTTTTCCGACGAGAAGCTTTCTTGAAAACAGAAGCAGAAAAATATACTTATGTCAACAAAATGACAAATCTTATGTCTCCCCAGGTAGGGTTAGACGTCCAACCGTTCAAGGCAGTTCCATATTGGAAATATCCCAATAGAAATATTTGGTCTTCCAGTTGTACTTGGTAAAAAATCAAATATTTTCGGAACGTGGGAAGAAACATCTGCTTACAACAACTTTCAGTAAAACTAATGATGATGATGATGATGATGATGATGATGATGATGATGATGATGATGATGATGATGATGATGATGACGACGATGAGGATAATAATAATGATAATAATAGCAGAACGATATAGGGTAATCGACCAGACATAGTCATTAAAGACGAGGAAGAAAATACTTGTAGACTAATAGATGTAAGTGTTCCCACTGATAAAAATATATCTGTAAAGGAATTTGACTAATTAAGTAAATATAAGGACCTGGAAATTGAAATACAAAAGATGTGGCATCTTAAAGCGAGAACTGTTCCTACTATTGTGGGTGCCCTAGGTATGATAAGAAAGAGATGTCAGAAACATCTAGAAAACATCCCAGGAAAACCATGTCTCAGAGAAATGCAAAAGATTGTGCTGACAAGTACTGCCCACATCTTTAGAAAAACCCAATCAATTTAAATGTCTGTGCTGTATTACATGAAGACATTTCACTACTGCCTCTTCCACTTCCTCTCCGCAAGTCATACTGTAACATCTCTTATCTTTCACTCGTTCTAGGACGCTGAGTGTGTCTCGGCAAGTGATTGTAACACATGCAAATCAAAAGTAAATAACAATGACAATAATAATAATTCCCTCTAGCATAGGCAGAAGGCCTGAAATTTTGGGAGATGGGGCTAGTCAATTACATCGACCCCAGTACTCGACTGGTTCTTATTTTATCGACCCCAGAGGGATGGAGGACAAAATTGACTTTACCAGGATTTGAACTGAGAAAATAAAGAACCGTCACCCTGTCAATCCACTACTCTTTTAATGTAAGCACTACTAGGCTTGTAGATTTGAGGGGAAGGATTTGGTCAGTTACTTGACTAGAACTTTACCTTATGGACTCCGGGTGGTGGGGTGGTGAGGGTGGTGGTGGTAAGAAAGAAAAGTTGCTCTCGGCTGGATTTGAACTCGGAAAATTAAGAGCCGGAGGAAATAACACAAGGCCATATTTTTCCCGCTCCTCTCACATGCCTTGTAAAACCGTCGCCCTTGAAGTTCCTATACGGACAACATATGCCTAAAATCATTAGACTACGCTTTTATACACAATTTAGATATACGTGTATAAGCACAAATATAGTTGACCCCGCCCACGCACACACGCACACACTCACGTACTCATACGCACACACACAGACACACATACATGCTCATATACATACATACATACGCATACACACATCTATATTTCTAATGCATATATTTTTATATGCATTAAATTCTTAATATTTCATTCGTATTTTTTCTGCATTGTTAAATCTAAGTGGGAGTGAAGAATGCATGTCAAATTAAATTTAAATGAATATATATATATATATATATATATATATATATATATATATATATATATATATATATATATATATATATATATACATATAGATATATATATATATATATATATATATATATATATATATATACATATAGATATATATATATATATACATATAGATATATGCAAACACATACAGGTACATATATATATATATTCGTATACACACATATACAAATACATACATACACACATATATATATACATATATACATTTATATGTATATGCATATATATACGTGTATATATATATATATATATATATATATATATATATATATATATATATATATATATATATATATATATATATATATATATACATACGTTTACATATTTGTTAAGACCTGAATGACATATGGTGGAAAGATTTTAAAATTGTGCATAGACGTATGCACACACGCACAAACACACAAACATTCACACGCACACACATGTATAAATAAATACACACACACGCACGCACACATACAAGCACGTACACCCTCACAATACACATATAAATACACACACACACATACACACTAACAAATACACTCACATTCATACACATATATGTATCTTCGTCCTCCGTAAGCCTGAATACACGCGCGCACTCTATTCATGACGTAGAAAGCATTCAATACAAGTTAATGTGTGTTTATATATCTTTACTTCAAGCTGAATATATGCAATATTGCCAAAGCATGAAAATCAGCGACACTATAGAATCTCTCATTCTCACTTCGTGTGTGTGTGTGTGTGTGTGTGTGTTTATGTATGTGAGTGTACATTTAAATATATATATATATATATATATATATATATATATATATATATATATATATATATATATATATATATATATATATACATATATATATACACACATATACATATATATATATACATGCATATGCATGTATGTTTATGTATAAATATTTACATATATATATGTGTGTGTGTGTCTGTATATATATATATATATATATATATATATATATATATATATATATATAAAACATATACTATAGTTTTTTACTAGTTTCACGCATTGCACAGTGGCCATGCTGGAGCTTCGCTTTAATATATTTTAATTAGTGTTATCGTTTGTACCGTATGTAACAGTCTGATTCTTTGGTGATCGTTTTAGGGGTCAAAAGGCGAGTTGACCTTGGGGCAAAGGAGGACGTAATGTACGTGGGACTAAACACGGCAACGTACAACCCGCCAATTCCCGACAATTTTTCCCCTTCGGCCCCTATCAACACGATGCACTGACGTCACCACCACTACCACCACCACCACCACCACCACCACTGTCACCACCACCACAACCACCACCACCACCACCACCACCACCATCGTAATCTCACCGTACCGCCAGCACCACTGTTACCACAACTAACACCACTAACCCTCCCTTCCACCACCACCACCATCAGCACCACTACTATCACCACCATTACCGCCGCCACCGCCACCACCGCCGCCATTGTATTGTTTTTGTAAATGCTGCTACTAACTAATTGGTAGCTAATGTCGTGTTAAGGAGCCAGGCGGCGAGAAGGTTTCGGTTGTCCCTCATGTCATACACACACACACACACACACACACACACTTGCACATACACGCACGTGCGCACATGCATTCTTCTCTTCCACTCTCACCCTCTGCTATTATTACAAGTAGACAAAATCTATTGTTTCTTAGCAGTTCATATGTATGTATGTATGTACGTATGTATGCATTTGTGCAGGCATTTTTGTATGCATGTATACACACACACACACACACACACACACACTCACACACACACACACACACACTCACACACACACACACACACACACACACACACACACACACACACACACACACACACACACATCCGGTGTGCGCAATTGAAGCTATATTATATTAAAATACCAATCTTTCTCAAACTTAATGTATATACCATTGTCAGGCAAGATACTACGGTTTTCGCTCGAAATAAAATCTCATATACATGTGCTGTGTTAAAACCAATATACGACTGAGGCAGACGAAACATTGTACTTACAGTGGCTCGCGAGCGAACGCGCCATACATACATTTCTGGCTTCTTGGGCCTTGTCAACAACGTGGACTAACTGCCCCATGCTTAGATGCGATTCGTTGCTGTCAGTAGATAGGAATCATTCAATGATATTGTGAGTAGATGCCGAGTTGAATAAAACTTCGGGGTACTGAAGCAGCATTAATTTAAAATAGCCATTCATGGATCATACTTAACGTTCACTATACATGTTCATAGGCCTTTCTATACATGTGTAGGGGCTTCACACATGTATAGAGGTTTCTGCGTACAAGCATGTATATAGGTAACTTTCTCTCTACGTACAGTATTAGCTGTGTGATTAAGCAGTTTGCTTCACAACCACATGGTTCCGGGTTCAGTCCCTCTGTGTGACACCTTGGGCAAATATCCTCTTCTATAGCCTCTGGTCGACCAAAGCTTTGTGAGTGGATTTAGTGGACGGAAACTGAAAGAAACCCGTTGTATACATACATACATACATACATACATACATACATATATATATATATATATATATATATATATATATATATATATATATATATATATGTATGTGTGTGTGTGTGTATGTGTATGTATGTGCCTTTGTGACTGTCCTTGTCCTCCACCACGGTTGGTAACCGGTGCTGATGTCCTGGTAACTTAGCGGATCGGCAAGCTGATCGGTAGAATAAATACCAGACTTTTTCTTTAAAAATAAATGGAGTACTCGGGTTGATTTCATTGGATTAAAATTCTTCAAGGTGGTGCCCCAGCATGGCCGCAGTGTAATGACTTAGGCAAGTAAAGATGTATCGATACACACGTATCTGTGTCCACATTTCTGACAGAACAATCAGGCATAAGTTTTTGATTGACAACAATTTAAATATCTCACCACTGTGCACTCATTAACCCTCACCCTCACCTATTATACCTCAAAAACTACATACGAGTGTATGTTATTTATCGGTGTATGTGTGTGTGTGTGTGTGTGTGTGTGTGAGAATTTATGTGTGAGAATTTTCTCCAGCGTCTATTCCTGAAGCGAAAGGTTTCACCATGTCTTAAAAGACTCGAACATGTGAAACATGACTTCACACGAATACATACATGCATATATATATATATATATATATATATATATATATATATATAAGTTGCACTTTATATTCATGTTATCAATAATATGTATTGCAACACTTGCTGTTGTAACATGTTAACATCTGTCTTTTGCAATATTCAGCAACATAGACTATTGCAACATACTGCTGCGACATGTTAACAACACATTCTGTTGCGGTTTGAAACAATAAAATCTGTTGTAACATATAAACTACGTAATCTGCTGCAATATGTTAACTGATGGAAAACTTAAGCAACAGTTTCTTGCAGCTTGTAGCAGCACCCTGTTACATCTAAAGGAGACTATCTGCTTCATTTTCATTTGATTCTCATTGGTAAACTATAGAAGGAGAGCAAAATATGAGATTTTTTCAGTCAGTGACTACGTGACTGGGAGAAAGGAAGAGAGAGAGGGGAGAGAAAGAGGAGGGGGATAGACGGAGGCTGGAAGGAAGAGAACAAGACAGTGGGAGAAAAGAGAGTGTCTCCTACCACATGTAGCAGCAGTACAGTATTTCAGTATTTTACTACATGTATTAACAACGCATGATATCACATGTACTAGTAGAGCAGTCTAGCAGTACATGTGCCACCAGCACCGACTTTTATCACATGTTACAAATCTGTGAGCTGTTACAACATGAGCAATTGCCGTCTCCTGCCACATGTATCAGTAAAATATATTCCCGCCAACACTAGTACAATATACTACCACATGTAGCTTAAGTGTAATCGATACCTTAATGCTTATTTCATTACACACACACACACACACACACACACACACACACACACACACACACACACACACACACACACACACACACGCACACACATACACACATACACACACAGAGAAACATAAACGTACATATACATGCATAGATATACACGTACTTGCATATACTCATACATACATACAAACACATGCATACTAAAAAATGCACACACACACACACACACCCACGCATATATATATATATATATATATACATGTATATATCATGCCATGTCACCACGTGACCGACCAGACTGTCAAGTGTTGTTACACATCGCTGGCCACAATGCGCTGTTGCATTGTTTTAGCTTTCAAATGGCGCCACCCCGAGGAATAAGGTAGAGCTCAACATCGTTCAGAATAGAGGACTATATTTATTGAATGATACAAGAAGAGAGGCCTACATTCATGACATTAGGTTTCTGTGT
>NC_142951.1:19462025-19467025 GCF_046866305.1 Octopus bimaculoides | reverse complement strand
CACACACATTTCTAATGTAGGTTAGTTAGATATATCATGTCATAAAATAATTAGTTAACGTATCTATATGATAATTAGCTAATATAGTAAATAGTGTGTTTACACGCTTCGGCTCAGCTGGCTTTGACGTGTAAATTCTTGAATGTATCCGTGTATAACTAAATGTGATGAAATCGTAGAATCCCAGAGTACTTGCGATGATCTCAGAATTGGTTTCCATAACCGATCAAGCACGAGCGGTGCACAGAAAGTTGATGCGAAGAAAAGATGTGACGTTTCGGACTTTTATTTTGGAGTATCTATCTATCTATCTATCTATCTATCTATCTATCTATCTATCTATCTATCTATCTATCTATCTATCTGTCTGTCTGTCTGTCTGTCTGTTTGTTTGTCTGTCTGTCTGTCTTTCTCTCTCTCTATCTGTGTATCTACAAACACACACACACACACGCACGCACGCACACACACACACACACACACACACACACACACACACACACACACACACACACACACACACACACATACATATATAAACTTATATATATATATGTATATATATATATATATATATATATATATATATATATATATACATTGTTTTCCTATTGATTACAGACATATGTCTGTACATAACGCTGTGATTCTGCATTGCATTTAGCCGAGAGGAGACATTTCTGCATTAGTTATGCTAAAATCTACAAATCATCAATTGAGATAAAAATCTTCGCTCTACCTCTCATTAGCTAGCTATTGTTATATCCATTAGTGAACCGAATTCCATTATGTATGTATGTATGTATGTATGTATGTATGTATGTATGTATGTATGTATGTATGGATGTATGTGTGTATGTGTATGTTTGTGTATGTATATATGTCATTTAGTTTTATTCCAAGGTATGTATATCATTATTAAGTTTTATTTCAAGGTATGTATGCATGTATGTATGTCTGTGTGCATGTATGCATATATGCATTTATGTATACATTAAATGCAGATATGTGTATGCACATATACATCTATCTATCTATCTATCTATCTATCTATCTATCTATCTATCTATCTATCTATCTATCTGTCTGTCTGTCTGTCTGTCTGTCTCTCTCTCTCTCTCTCTTTCTCTCTCTTTATGTATACACTCACACACGTACACACATACAGACACGTATTTAAGACCAGATTAAGTACAATCTAAGTATGTTACTGAACCCCGCCTTACAATGGTGACTTCCTTGACTTCTCAACCCATTGACCTTTCCTCTATTGTCTAAATAACAAAACAGTTAAAATATTAAAATAAATTCAAACAGTTAAGTTTTGTTCCGAGTTATTCCCCTCATCTCCGTCTGCAAGATCACACAAACTTGTTAAATGCAACCCGACTTTTCTTTCCGAGTTTCATTAATTTAATTAAGATCAAATAACAGTAAGCATTCTTAGAGAATCGTTTACATATTGTCGAGAGAAACGAACTGCAAAAAAAAACAAAAAAAAAACAAACATTATTAAGATACTATCTCCAAAACATTATTAAGATAGTATTTGCACGAAGATAATATCTTTATA
Organism: Octopus bimaculoides; assembly: GCF_046866305.1. Taxonomy (NCBI): domain Eukaryota; kingdom Metazoa; phylum Mollusca; class Cephalopoda; order Octopoda; family Octopodidae; genus Octopus; species Octopus bimaculoides. The sequence goes on along the minus strand of NC_142951.1, from coordinate 19,465,452 downwards.
TATTTGTATAACTATTGTGTGCATATGTGAAAGGGTGTGGGATTACGGTTAGTTGTTGCGCTCACGATCTTCCAATCGGGGTTTCGATTTTTGGGCTATGCTGGGCGTTGTGTTCTTCACCAAAACACTTCCTTACACGTTGTATTGCGATTTCTTTGCCATCTGACGTGGGCACAACGTGCACCTGTACAGGCAATGTCGATTTGATGGTATACGGCTCAAACATTTGATCACTATAAAGAAATCATTTGTTCTGGTCGGTCGGCAAAAGCTGAACACTTATGCATCGTCTTCGACGGGGGATTCCGTTATATATATATATATATATATATATATATATATATATATATATATTATAGCCTCAGGCCGACCAAAGCCCTGTGAGTGGATTTCGTACACGGAAACTGAAAGAAGACTGTTGTATATATGTGTATATTTGTGTGTGTGTGTGTGTGTTTGTACCCCCACCATTGATTGACAACCGACGTTGCTGTGTTTACATTCCCATAACTTACCGGTTCGGCAAAAGGCACTGATAGAATAAGTACTGGGCTTGCGAAGAATAAATCCTGTGGACGATTTGTTCGACCAACGGCGGTGCTCCAGCTTCGCCGCAGTCACATGACTGAAACAAGTAGAACAATAAAAAAGCTATGCCATTTTAATCCCGAGCTAAGCCGAGTATCTCTGCTAGTATATATATATTTATATATATATATATATATATATATATATATATATATATATATATATATATATATATATATATATATATATATATATATATATATATATATATATATATATATATATGTATATTTATATATATGATAAATAAATTCAAAAAGGGATAAAACTCTTTTACAAGAATTTTATCAAGAAGCCAGTGTGTAAAAAAATTCATAAGGGAAATTTCTATTCCCAAGAATGTAATTATTCCCAAGAATATAATTATTATATATTATATATTTATATATATATATGCATTTACATTCTTGTACATACATATATACGCACACATATATATATATATGTATGTGTAGTGCATGAAGGAAAGTGTGTTCATATATGTATGATGTGTGTGTGTGTGTGTGTGTGTGTGTGTGCCGAGTACATTGTAATGAGCTGACGTTGAAGTCAGTCAGTAACTGAAATAAACACCCAATCCCCCTGATGTCGACTAGAATTTGGATAGGATATAGAAGGGTGGTGCGGGGGGAGGGTGACGGAGATGACGGGGATGGGTGGCGGCCGGAGATAGGTGTCTGGGTGCTGGTGGTGCTGGTGATGGTGGTGAGGATAGCGGTAATGTTGGTGTTGGATGTTTGGAATGAAGGGGGGGGGGGGGAGCGGTCGGAGGATTGGTGCCTGGCTGTGAAAATGGGACGGTGCTGGAGGGTAGGGTAATACAGCCTCCTTGCACGTGTGTGTGTGTGTGTGTGTGTATGTATGTTTATGTGGAGGAGTGTGTGTCTGGGTGTGCGTGCATGCGCGCTGTATGTGTGCGTGTTTGTGTGAGTGTGTGTGTATGTGCGTGTGTATGTTGGTGGGTGTATCAGAGGAGCATTTGTGTGTGTGTGTGTGTGTTTGTGTGTGTGTGTGTGTGCGTGTGTGTGACTGTGTGTGTGCGCATGACGGCATGTCTGAGGGAGCGTGTGAGTGCATGTGTTATGTGTGTGCGTTTGTGTGTAGGAGTGTGTGAGTGTATGTTTCCCCAGGGGTAGAATAATATCTGGAAGGGGTGGCGGTTGGGCAGCACATACACAAACTAGTTGGCGGTGGTGGCTTCTGGGCAGGAGGGGATATGATGATATCGGTAAAATAGGTAGTGGTGGCGGCAGTGGCACTGGAAACTCGTTGGTGGAGGAAGGGTGGCTATGGGATGGGTGGTACCTCAATAGAACCGGGTGAAACGGGTAGTTTGTGTGCATATCCTGAATGTGTCCGTGTTTTGTGTGCGTGTGTGTGTAAGTGAGTGTCTTTCTCTTATATGTGGTTATGTGTATGCGTGTCTGTGATGGTGTAGGTGCAAGTGTGTGTGTATGTATGTGTTAGTGTGGATTTGTGAACGCGCGTGTGTGTATGTGTGTGTGTGTGTGTGTGTGTGTGTGTGTGTGTGCATGCTTGTGCGTGGTGAGATTAGTGTATATATGTGTGTGAAATGGAATCCAGAGTGTGTATGTATATTGGTAGCTGTGGGGACTTATCAACCTGATGGTGTAGATGCGTACATGTGTAAACGAGTGTGTAGTGGAATAGTCGCAACGTTGTGAGTTCAAATTCCGCCATGGTCGACTTTACCTTTTATCCTTTCGGGGTCGATAAATTAAGTACTAGTGAAAAACTGGGGTCGATGTAATCGACTAATTCCCTTACCCAAAAATTCAGGTCTTGTGTCTATAGTAGAAAGGTTTATTATTATTATAGTTTTTTGTGGGGTTTTCCACGAGCAGCACTCGAACGTCTCCTCTCTATTGATTTTTTTTTTTACTTCTGTTAGTCTTGTTTACACGCAAAACTCTCACAACACACTCGCACACACACACACACACACACACACACACACACACACACACACACACACACACACACACACACACACACACACACACACATTCTTTGTTTTGTACTGTCCAGAATATTTTTCTTAATGTAAACCCTTGTGGTTAATAAAGAAATTATTATTATTATTATTATTATTATTATTATTATTATTATTATTATTATTAAAATTATCATTATCCTTATCCTTATCATTATTATTATTATTATTATTATTATTATTATTATTATTATTATTATTATTATTATTATTATTATTATTATTATTATTATTAATGCTTAACAACATTTTGTTATTCTTTACTTCCTGAGTTGAAATTCCGCCGAGGTTCACTTTACCTTTCATCCTTTCGGGGCGGATAAAATAAGCACCAGTTGAGCACTGGGGTCGATGCAATCGACTTACACCCTCCCTTGAAATTGCTGGCTTTGTGACCAAATTTGAAACCATCATCATTATTATTATTATTATTGATATTATTGTTGTTGCTGTAGTCGACTGGTCCCCAAAATTATAGGCCCTGTGCCTATAGCAGAAAGAATATTATTATTGTTGTTATTGTTGCCGATGTTGTTTAACCCCAGGTCAGTCTGGACCGAATCGTGCTATGAGTGAGACCATTTCAACCGTGACCATCCCACACACATATTAACCACCATGTCTTTCTGTAAGATGGTAGGATATGATTTCAGGGAGATTTAGCTGCTGTTTCTAGCCTCCACGTGGTGGCTCATCGCTATTTCGTGTCGGGTGGTGGTGGGGGAGAAGGTGTAATCTTAAAGAGGTGGGTGGGTAATGGAGGTAGATAATACTCTGAGCAGGTGCTCAAATATATTTTACCTTACGGTTATGATTGTCCGAGAG
>NC_142951.1:19452025-19454525 GCF_046866305.1 Octopus bimaculoides | reverse complement strand
CCCACTACCCGACTCTCCTGGTATCCCCATCATCACTACATACACCAGTATAACCTACACGGCGGCCATCATCTTTCCTACCCACCTCACTACCTACCCCACGACCACCACCACAGATAACCTCCAATGTTTATACAGAAGGAACACATTTAACAGAATACATTTATTCCCAACAGAAAACTGTATTGCCTTTATTTAAAAGGTCGGCATATACCATTATGAAGTAGGGGAGAAAGGCTTCGTTTTCTTTCTAACTTCTGTTTAACATCAGTCAGCCTATCTATCTATCTATCTATCTATCTATCTATCTATCTATCTATCTATCTATCTATCTATCTATCTATCGATCTACATACACGTCTGTATGCTTGCATACATACATACATACATACAATCATACAATCATAAACGTTACAACATTATATACAACATAAACACTACATAATAAATGCATGCATTTTGCATATATTCATAGGTGTGCATGTTTATATGCGCATGCATATGTATGTATGTGTATATGAGTGTGTGTGTGTGTGTGTGTGAGTGAGTGTGTGTGTATGAGTGTATTCTGTTTTACAACGCGAGCAAAATTACTTAATCCCTGTAATAGAGTAATTTTTTTTATTGTTCTTGGGTGATACTTCCCTACTTAAAGTTTCAGGTGTTGTATAATTTCTCCTGCAACCTTATTTTGGTTTAGATAAACATTCCAAAACGATCCGAGAACAGCTAAATATATTGCTTATCTCAGTTCAGATGACTTTGCTGGACGTGTTCCGTCGTACGGATTATAACAATTTGCAAGTTATATACGTTAGTGACGTCATATTTTTCTGGAGAGGTCACTCTAACACCATTTTCTTTTCAGAATTGATGCCGCTTCATTTATTTAAGTCCTTATTAGATTCAACCTGTTCGACAGTGTAGATTACTATCTCCTCATTTCCAAAATTCTCTGAAAGTATTGGAACTGAGAACTATTGACAAAACTGATACCAGCATAATAATGGTTTCTCATTTTAAAGGAGGGGCAAAAGGATTACATCAATCCCCCAATGCACAGCTGGTACTTACTTTATCAACTCCGAAAGGATAGAAGGCAAAGACAACGTCGGCGGAGTTTAAACACAGAACGTAAAAACAGATGAGATGCCGCTAAGCATCTTTTCTGGCATATTAACGGTTCTGCAGTTCACCGTCTTCCGATATTAGTGTAATAATCCTTTCACAAGGCTTGAAACCTTGCGAGTAAAGTGCTAGTCGCACAACTGGTGCTTATTTTATCGACCCTGAAAGTATCGAAGGCAAAGTCTATCTAGGCGGAAATTGAACTCAGAACATAAAGACGGATGGAATTCCTCCACGTCTTTTGCCCAGCGTGCTAATGATTCTGTCAGTTCATCGCCTTATGTTTCTGAATATACTGCCATTACTATAAGCATAAATATCTTCCCGTCATAAAACCAGGGAAAATAGAAGAAGACAGATTTCGAGTTGGCATGTTTATTTATGTAACACAATCACAATTATTGTTTTTTTTTCAAATATACATATACATATATATATATATATATATATATATATATATATATATATATATATATATATATATATATATATATATATATATATATATACCGTCTGTATTTTAACGAATTGTCTATCTATCTATCTATCTATCTATCTATCTATCTATCTATCTATCTATCTATTTATCTCTATGTCTGTTTATCTATCTAACAACCTATACATATAATTTATACATTTGCATATTCACACACACACACACAAATACATATACAGGTATATATTAACTTATGTGTGTGTGTGTGTATGTATGTATATATGTGTGTGTGTGTGTGTGTGTGTGTGTGTGTGTGTGCGTGTGTGTGTGTGTCCCACCACTTGAGAATCCGTTTTGGTGTGTTTATATCCTTGTAATTTAGCAGTTAGGCAAAAGAGACCGATAGACAAAGTACCAGGCTTCTTTAAAAAAAAACAAAAAAAAACAAAAGCACTTGTGTTGATTCGTTCGACTAAATAAATAAGAAGATTCTACAAGGCGGTGCTCCAGCGTGGCCGCTGTCTAATGACTAAAACAGGTAAAAAAAATAAAAGTTAACGGTAGTGTATTTCCACAGAAATATGATAAAAAAAGTTAAATAGACCCCATTTCTGTCTGTCTGTCTATATGTATGTATGTGTGTATGAATCTCTTTCTGTCTACTTCCCTATCTCTCTCTCTGTGTCTATCTCCCTCTCTCTGTCTATCTCCCTCTCTCTCTCTATCTGTCTCTCTCTCTCTGTCTCTCTCTTCTCAGGATTAATCTGTAAATAGCTCAACTGGTTTCGACTGGTTATTGCCATCTTATCAAGACGCGTCTCCTCAGGTTTGTCCCACAGAGATAGAAGAGGCGGCTTAGAGATAAAAAGAAATATCCGATGAACACATGTTTCTGTTTCATACGCCACCCATGCCCCACGCAGCCGCATGAAATGC
>NC_142951.1:19442025-19447025 GCF_046866305.1 Octopus bimaculoides | reverse complement strand
AAGACAGACAGAGTTGGAACTCTTTTAAATAAAATAATATATTCCTTTATACACGATCATACAAAACCCTTTTTTTTGTATTTATTTTTACTCAAACACACACACACACACACACACACACACACACACACACACACACATACATACATATATATATATACACAGGAGCATTCCGTCAGTTACGACGACGAGGGTCTCAGCTGATACGATCAACGGAACAGCTTGCTCGTGAGACTAACGTGCAAGTGGCTGAGCACTCCACAGACACGCGTACCCCTTTTTACATATTTCTCAGGGAGATTCAGCGTGACACAGAGTGTGACAAGGCTGGCCCATCGAAATACAGGTACTACTCATTTTTGGCAGCCGAGTGGACTGGTGCAACGTGAAATAAAGTGTCTCGTTCAAGGACACAACGCATTGCCGGGAATCGAAAACGCGACCCAACGATTGCAAGCCGAATTCCCTAACCATTGAGCCACGCACCTTCACACACGCACACACATGCTCACGCGTGCGCACGCGCGCACACATATGTACAAGCAGAAAAACCGCCCTCCGAGCGTATTTTCACATTTGATTTGCAATTCCAATAATTCTTATGGTATTGCCTGCCAACATGCCTCTGCTGCTAAATATTCTTTTTCAGTCGCATATTTTGGGATTCTTTCGCTTGAACCCGCAAAAATACCAAAATGAACAGCTGGTTTTGCTCGTTAATTTCCCTAAAAAGTTTTTATTTATTTACTTTTGTTTTAAAGTGAAAGATGTACGTACGTGTACATGAAATGGACGTGTGTGTGTGTATGTGTGTGAGAGAGAGAGAGAGTGAGTGAGAGAGCAAGTGAAGTGATGTGTTGTCATGTATACGTACATAGATAAATGCGCATACTTTTTTCTGTATGTATGTGTACGTGTGTGTGTGCAAGTGTGTGTGTGTGTGTGTGTGTGTGTGTGTGTGTGAGAGAGAGAGAGAGAGAGAGAGAGAGAGAGTGAGTGCCACTTAGATATCACTCTCTCTCTGTCTCCCTGTCACACATACATACAAAGATGTATGCATATGTACTTATGTACGTATACATGACAACACACCCTTTCACTCACTAATTCACTCTCTCTCTCTCATACATAGATGCTTAGTAAATATTTTTTTCAGTAATTTATCGTACTTGTTTGCAAATTGCAAATGAAAACTTGAAATGAAAACATTAAACTAGAGAGTGAGAGGTTTCATAAATGAAAACGGAAGACTTCGCTTGCAACGAACTGATATTGTTTAGTTAGTTGCTATGTCAATACCGGAATTTGACATTGAAAAGAAGTGAATCGTATATATAAAGCAATCATATATATATAAGGCAAAATAAAATGAAAACCCTAATATGTATCCGAGGTCAAATTATTTATGCCTCCCAAATATGGAAGTAATTCTAGAGCAAATTGTATAATCTAAACGAAAATGAGCTAAGAGAAATAGCTAAAAGTGGGCCATGGTATGAATAAAAACAAATAAAGGCATATCAAATGCCATGCAAGGTGAATTCTTGATACATTAACACGATGTTTCCTTTGAGAGAAGAATATACAAATGCTTTGTGGCAATAGCAATCAACTTCAAATGAGAAAAGGAGAAATTTCGAGAATCAAATTTTCTCTGAACCTGACATGCCTTTTAGAAAAAGTCTGATTATCTGGAGATAAAAGTACAATCGTAGACGTACTTCTTTAAATGATTTAGTGTCTCGCCTGCTGGATTCAAGGTACGATAACTGGTGGGCTGAAAACGCCTACTGAAGTAGAAACACGCATCCACGGCTCTCCCTTTGTCTTCATACAAGCAAACTGTCATTGTAGCGATTTTTCTGTGAAACAGAAGATGCGCGTTTCTATATCTCAAGTTCACATATACATGATCCTCTCCATATATACATATATATATATATATATATATATATATATATATATATATATATATATATATATATATGTGTGTATATATATATATATAAAGTAAATGTTAGAGGTAATACTTGACAATTGTAAGCACCAATGTATGCCAGCTCGTGGTTGAGGTGAATGAATAAATTGTAAATGCAAAAATAAAAACAAAAATAAAAACAAAACATATATATATGCATATATGAGTGCGGGACGTCACCAACAGTAAACAACATGAAATACGAAAGCAAATGAGTTAAATACGTAAACAACGAAAGAAAAAATGGAAAACAGGGCAAGTAACACAAAGAGCGATCCTACAGAGAGAGAAAAAAATGCGTAGGGCTTAACGGGTCAACAGGATGAGATGGCCGGAAGAAATATATATGTGTATAGTTAAATAAGATTCGTTACATTTAAATGTACATATATATAAATTCGGCAACTGGCCCCGATGGTTTCCCAGCTGTCCTCTTAAAGTCGTGTAAACAAGAATTAGCAGGACCACTCCGGATACTCTTCCAGAGTTTCCTTGCAAATGGTAAACTTCCCAAAAAGCTGAAGGAAGGCACCATATGTCCTATCCATAAAGGTGGAAGCAGAGCAGAGGCTGGAAACTACAGGCCCATCTCTCTGACTTCACATATTAGCAAAGTCATGGAACGAATTGTCAGAAGGAGATTGATTGCGTTCCTAGAAGAAAATGACTTGCTGAATGAGACCCAGCATGGTTTCCGTCCAGGTAGAAGCTGCCTCACGCAGCTCTTGCAGCATTATGACTGGGTCCTGAAGCAGCTACTTGACCATTCAAATGTTGATGTGATATATCTCGACTTTGCAAAAGCCTTTGACAAAGTTGATCATGGCTTGATATGTCACAAGCTGCGAAACCTTGGCATAGCTGGTAAATTAGGAGAGTGGCTGCATGACTTCCTGAATGGTAGAAGTCAGACAGTTGCAGCCAATGGAGAACTATCTAGGGAAACACAAATATTGAGCGGTGTTCCACAGGGAACTGTTCTGGGGCCACTACTGTTCATAGTGGCCCTTCTGGACATGCCCACGGTCACTCGGAGAGCCACTGTCACTAGCTATGCTGATGACACAAAGATATCTCAGGCAATAAAGAATCCTGATGATATTGTAAGCCTGCAGAATGACCTAAATGCAATATATGAGTGGGCAGAGCAAAATAATATGCAGTTCAATGCAAAAAAATTTCAAGTACTGCGCTACAAGACCACAAGTACCTCCCAACTGGCATACACAGGGCCTGGAGGTACTGCAATCCCAGAACCACAAACAGTGAGAGATCTGGGCATCAACATGTGTAGTGATGCATCATTTCACATGCACATTGTCAAGTTGACAGCAAGGTGCAGACAACTGGCGGGGTTGATACTGAGGACTTTCCGTACAAGGGATCAAAAAGTCATGTTGATTCTATGGAAGACATTTGTTCTGAGCCGCCTAGACTATTGCTCTCAGTTGTGGTCACCACACAGTGTTAAGCGGACAGCAGAACTCGAGGCAATTCAGCAGCACTATACAAAAAGATCGCCACAGTCCAACAGATGAACTACAGGGAGCGACTGAAGGCACTAGGTCTCTACTCCCTGGAGCGCAGGCGGGAGAGATATGTAATAATATACATATGGAAAATACTGGAAGGACTGGTGCCAAACTTTGGTATCAAGTACTACAGGAATGCCCGCACGGGTCGTCACTGCATGGTGCCAAAGGTACCGTCCACTGCATCTCACATAAGAACGAGATACTGCAGCAGCCTCGGTTTCAGAGGACCTCAGCTCTTCAATGCCCTGCCAAAACATTTGAGAGACATGCAAGACATGGATGCGGAGGTCTTCAAGACAAAACTTGACGCTTTCCTCTCCAAGATACCAGACGAACCAATGGCTCGTAATGAGACGCAGTTTAGGGCAGCTGTGTCAAATTCTCTTATACACCAGATGTGCCATCAAAACTCTTGATTGGACCATGTCAGGTGGGGGAGAAGAGCCATGCAAGGAACGTGAAAATCACGGTGGTGCACCAGCATGACCGCAGCCACTTGGCTGAAACATATAAAAAAAAGAAAAAAAATATATATATATATATATATATATATATATATATATATATATATATATATATATATATATATATATATATGTATATATATATGTATATATATATGGGAGAATATACAAATAATAACAACAGACGAGGACAGGTGGTGTAAATAACAAAAGTATATATTAGTATGACGCTCGGGAATACGGAAAGTCTTTGACGTTTCGAGCTACGCTCTTCAACAGAAAGAATACGGAGACAAGGAGAAAAACACGGAGAAAAAAAAATTGAATAGTGTTCAGTCAACGGTCAATCATAATAATGGCCGATCATAACAATGACTGACCGGAAGTTAGAAATTCTTATTTCAGGAGAGCTAAGAAAGGGGGAGATAACAAACGGTGATCGGGAACGAGGGGCTGTGTGTGGGAAGTAGAATGCTGGTGATCTTGACGTATGTAGTGTGAAAATGGGGAAGGGAGAAAGGGAGAAAGTAGTTGGTCAGTTGTAGTGTGTGCGTGGTGTGATGCGAGGGTATTGGTGTGGTGTGATGTGAGGGTGTTGGGAGGTGGGGAAGGCATGGGTTAGGCTGTGGGTGGGGTAGAGGTAGGGGTCTGTGGGTAGGGGTGGGTGGTGGGTGTAAGGAATTGGATGGGGTGGAGTGGGAAGGTAGAGTAGGAGTGTGTTGGGGTGTGGTGGGATGAGCTTATGAGAGGGTGTTGACGAGGAGGGAGAAGGGGAAGGTGGATGTAAGAGAGGGGGAAGATGGGTATGGGAGGGGAGAGGAAGAGAGGAGAGAGGGTGGGTATAAGAGAGGGAAGGTGGATTAAGAGAGGGGGAAGGTGGGTATGGGGGGAGAGAAAGAGGGGAAGGTGGGTATGGGGGGAGAAAGAGAGTGAGAGAGAGGGAAGAGGGGTATGGGGGTAGAAAGAGAGGAAGAGAAAGAGAGTGAGAGAGAGGGGAAGAGAGTGAGAGAGTAAGGGTGAGAG
>NC_142951.1:19427025-19437025 GCF_046866305.1 Octopus bimaculoides | reverse complement strand
TTTGAATAAAGGAGGTCTAAATATATCCTTAAGAAGGCGAAGTGGTCCTGGCTGGAATGCTTCCGATTATATGTCGGCATGATCTACTATTACCTGCGTTGGACACCACGACGACCACGATGATCACCTTCAACGGCAACAACACCTATAACAAGGCCAACAATATTTCCAGGATCGGCATTAACGACAGGACGATAGAAAAAGCGGCAAAAAGGACATCAAGAACAACAGCAACAACGAGTAAAATGATGTGCTAGAAATGTTGTATAAAGCAACCAAACTCCCTAAATCACAACATCAGCACCTGGAAAAACAACACTAACAATAACAACAACAACACGACGACAGCAGCAACAACAATAATAATATTATCCAGAAGAAAGGGTTGAAGAGGTTTGATCAGTTATGAGAATCGTGTGGAAGACCAAGACAACAACTATTGCTGTAGTAATTGGTGTATTTGGCACAACACCCAAACTGTTACCTAAAAGACTGAAAGAAACTGGAATTGAAGTTTGCGTTGTCAACATGCAGAAAAGCACCATCCGGTATTCTGCTAGAATTTTAAGAACGGTGCTTGAGATTTGAGGAGGCTCATTGCCATCAAACCTCAAGATAGAATACCTGCTAACTAAATTAACATGCACTACCATAATGATGATGATGAGATGATGATAATAATAATAATAATAATAATAATAATAATAATAATAATAATAATAATAATAATAATAATAATAATAATAATAATAATAAAAAATGACAAATACATCTAATGTGAACCTTGACCAGCAAAATGTCATAAAAGAGTTAGAACCAGCGGAGAGCTACAAATACCTAGGGGTAATTGAAGGGGACAATATCAAGCACTCAGTGATGAGGGAAAGGATCAGAAGAGAATGTTATCGCAGGGTGAGAGCAATACTGAAGACAGAGCTGAACGCGAGAAACAGGATCGAAGCGATCAATGCTCTAGCCATACCAGTCGTGACTTACAGTTTCAACATCGTTAACTGGTCAATTACTGAAATATGTAATGTTGACAGAAAAATACGAAAACTGTTGACAATGCATAGAATGCACCCTAAGGCAGATATAGAACGTCTTTATCTGCCAAGAAAAGAGGGAGGTCGAGGACTACTACATCTGGCATTATCAATGAAGGTAGCCACAATTGGCCTAGACACCTATATGAAAAACTCTGAGGACTGGATGCTAAAACTTGTCTTAAAATATGAAAGCAAGAAAGCATCTTACTCAGTAACAAAACAGGCAAAGGAATATCTAAGTGAATTCCAATTGCAACAAATTCAAGAATTAGACGAACTAGAAACACCTACAGAAAAAGCTAAGCGCTTGAAAACCCGTGCTAAAATTGCTGCCTTAGCTATTATGACTGAAAAATGGCATGGAAAACCTCTCAATGGCAAATACCCAAAGAGAGCGAATAATGCAGATATTGACAAAGCCCTTACCCACCAATGGTTAATGGCCTCTGGATTGAAATCAGAAACAGAGGGGTTTATCATAGCAGCCCAAGATCAATGCCTACCTACAAAGAACTACCAGGCCAACATATTAAAGAACGGCAGCTCCCCATTATGTCGTATATGCCAACAACAAAATGAGACCATCGATCATGTTGTCTCCATGTGCAGTCTGCTTGCGCCTACAGAGTATCTCAACAGGCATGATAGAGCTGCACAATATATTCACTGGGTAATATGCAAAAACCTGGACTTGCCCCATGATAAAAACTGGTGGGAACACAAACCACCCCCAGTACTTGAAAATGATCACATTGCACTCCTCTGGAACTTCACCATTCAAACTGACAGAAAGATAGACGCAAATAGGCCAGACATCATACTGAAAGACTTCAGACAAAAATCATGCCTCCTCATTGATATGACTGTCCCAATTGATATAAACGTATCTGTCAAGACCTACCAAAAACTGAGCAAATATAAAGATCTTGAAATAGAAATGAGCAAAATGTGGAATCTGAAGACGAAAACAATACCTATTGTCATAGGTGCCCTGGGAATGACAGCGAAACGGGCTGATTACTACCTAGCTCAGATACCAGGAAACCCCAAAATGGCTGAAGTCCAAAAGATAGTGCTCATGGGAACTGCCCATATCCTACGTAAAATACTGTCTATGTGATCTCAAATTTTAAAGCAAACATAATTTTCTTATGGTTTCTTAAACATTCACTTGAACAAAACTGTACAAATCCAAATATATGGTACCCTAGGCATAACACCTACATGAACTTCTAACTTGTTGTCTCTTGAGGTCTCTGGGTGAGACTTGGATCCAACTTGTACAAATGCAAAACAAAAGTCAAACATAAAATAATAATAATAATAATAATAATAATAATAATTATGATGATGATGATGATGATGATGATGATGATGATGATGATGATGATAATGATGATGATGATGATGATGATGATGATGGTGGTGATGACGATGATAATGAGGTTTATATTTCATATTTTCCAGGTGGCAACAGCGGCATCGGTCGTTCCACAGCAACTGAACTGTCCAAGAGGGGAGCCCGGGTGATATTGGCCTGCCGAGATATGAAGAAAGGAGATGCCGTCGCCAGGGCAATTAGGAAGAAAACAATGAACCCGAATGTATTCTGCATGAGACTAGATTTGTCCAGTTTACACTCAGTAAAAGAGTTTGCTGAGGAGTTTTGCTACAATGAACCACAGCTCCACGTCTTAATTAACAATGCAGGTAAGTAAGGGCTTCGTTTAATAATAATAATAATAATAATAATAATAATAATAATAATAATAATGACTACTTCAGTGCGGCCATAAGATTTTATGATTCAATGCGACCATGAGATAGAGAATAAGTAGCCAGACATAGTCTTAATTGAGAAAGAAAACAAACTATGCTGGATCATAGACATAGTATGTCCAGCTGACAACAAGGTATGCGACAAGGAAAAAAGAAAAGTTCAGAGATATGACAGGTTAGCTTGGGAAGTTAAGCTGTTGTGGTCGATGGAGAAGGTAGCAGTAGTACCAATAATTGTCGGAGCCCTGGGAACAGTGAGTAAAAACTTTAGGAAGTTCATGGAACAAATAGGGGCTTCAATAAGGGTGGAGCACTTGCAGAAACCAGCACTACTTGGAACTGCTCGAATACTCCGGAAGGTGCTCGAAATATAAGGGGTGTTACCTTAGTTCATTGGTAGTGAAGAGCTGACACTGTAGTACATCTCCAGCGTTAGAAGCTGTGCAAAGCTCCCTGAATTATTATTATTATTATTATTATTATTATTATTATTATTATTATTATTATTATTATTATTATTATTCCTTCGTAACACAGTGTAGGTAAAAATGCACCACAATCTTTAGTCATCTGTCAAGTCACAAGGACCTCAGACAGATAATACTTTCCTTCAGATATGCGCTGTGCCCAATAAGGCTGCCTTTTGCAAGACATCAATCTTACATGGGATTTCCAGTTGCCTTAAAAAGTTTTGAAGTTTCAATGGGATTGAACCCAATGCTCCCACCACCACTGGTATCACTTTTACATCACCCTCTCGCATTCCATACAATCTTGACATTTCCACTTTAAATTCGGAACACTTGGTGATTTTTTTCAACCTCTTTACTCACAAAATTCATGTCATTTGGTATGGCTACATCAATGATCTGACAGTATTTGTCTCTCTTATTCAATATGACAATATCCGGCCGACGGTGTTCGACAACACGATGCATCTGAAAATCATAGTCCCAACGTATCATTACTTTTCCATCCTCCTGCATAACTTTACTTGGTACTTTGCTCATACCAGTTCTTTGTTACTTCATATTGGTATTTACGGCATAAGAGCCAATGAAGGTACACACACACTTTATCGTGGTGGCGCTTTTATTCTTATTGTGCAAGTCTCTCACATCCACTTACCAAGTGGGTCACATTTTCCACACCCTTTGCACAGAGTCTGCATTTCTGGGTGTCAGAAGTTTTATAGATGTTATACTTCACTGAATTGGTAGCGACAGCCTGATCTTGTGCACCAATGATCAGGCTTTGGGTGGTACGCTTCAAATCACCTCGCTCAAGCCATACCCACGATGCTGTATTATCCTTAACGTCCTGTGTATTATTTTCTCTTCTCCTCAGCTCTTTGGTTAAACTCTTCCTTGCCCGTATATGAATAATAATAATAATAATAATAATAATAATAATAATAATAATAATAATAATAAAAAAAAAAATAATAATAATAATAAAAATAATAATAATAATAATAATAATAATAATAATAATAATAATAATAATAATAATAATAGTCAAGACGAAGAGCGCGATTCGATTGTATAGATGTTTTATTCGTTGAACAATATTTCGACAGAACGTCTGTCTTTGTCAAGTTCAAAACAAAAGGTGATTGAAAATTCAAAATTTCAGAAATTTCTGTAATTTACCTTCGTAAAGAGTTACGTCAATCCTTTTTAAAATATGATAATAATAATAATAATAATAATAATAATAATAATAATAATAATAATAATAATAATAATAATAATAAAAATAAAACTACTGAACAATAATAATAATAATAATAATAATAATAATAATAAATGCCCTGATGTAGTTCTAGGCAGTGACTCTCATGGCTTTTGATCCTAACTGATTGCAAGTGTTATCATGTACATTGTTTTGTCTTGGTATAAAAGATGGGCGACAGTAAATATTCTGCTCAATACCACAGATTTGCTTGCCAGTTGCATCATAGCCATGTGTTGAGAGGAATTCTTTGGAGTTTGAGTAATTCACCTCTGGAAACATGGGAGTTCAACATCCTTAAACAACCCTTATTCAGGGACCTTTTTAGCAGGATGGGATACTTAACCTAAAGAAAATTCGAACTGGGCCCCAGCTGCAAGGTCATGCGGTGTTTATCTTGATATAAGATCACCATGTCGCGCACATATGGTTGTGATGCATGTGCATGGTGTACCCTTCAGAAAGTGCGGACGGTCTAAGGAAGAAAGACTGTGCCTTAATAGTTCGTGCAGCGCCTGGAGGTGTAGATATAATATGTTATATTCAGAATGGGAGGAGAGAGTAGGAAGTTGTGAGTGCCATAGTGGAGATGGAACGAAACTAGTTGGATCCAACGAGCAGTGGCCACCTAGTACTGGTAGAAAAGTTATAGAGAGGACACAAAGGATGAGGAGTGTTTTGGTGGGTTAATTCATATCAATCGGGTGACATTTAAATGGGGGCCCGGTCTCGTATGTCTGTATGAGCAGCAGCATCTCAGATGTAGCAGCTATCAATTGAGATTTCACTTGTTTACTAATTCGGGGTGGGGGTGGGGGGTCGAAGTATTTTCTAGGACAGTTTTTGTGATGAAGTAATTGCTACATTGAATATATGCATTCATCTGGAGAGATTCTCTGCAGGTCTATTTGCCTGTCTTTCAGTCTTCAGACAGTACTGAAGTAGAGAGGGCATGGCATTAAGGAGATCGCAAATGACAATGAAAAGACTTTGACAAATCTAGCTGAGTGATTGATTGATTGATTGATTGACTGACTGAATGATTAATGAAACAATCGATTACTTAATAGGTTAACTGGTTAACCAATTGGCTAATAATTATGATAATAATCATTTCTATTATAGGCACAAGGCCTGATATTTTGGGGGAGGGGTCAAGTCGATTACATCGACCCCAACGCTCAACTGGTACTTATTTTATCAACCTCAAATGGATGAAAAGATAAGTCGACCTCGGAATTTGAACTCAGAATGTAAAGACGGACGAAATGCCGCGCACGCGCGCACACACAATATTTTTACGTATTTAAAAAATATTCTAAATATTATTCGTTCACTTCTTTTACTGTTATTTTTGTTCAAATATAACATATTCATACATTTTCTTCCTTGTTTTTTTTCGTTCGTTTTTTTACCTAATCATTAACAGCTTACATGGGCCCTAAATCAACGACCAGTGACCACATCGAGAAGAGTTTCGGCGTAAACTACTTGGGCCATTTCTACTTGACCAAGTTGCTCGTGGACAAACTTCACAAAAATGCACCCAGCCGTATCATCAACGTTATTTCGGATTCTTACCAGAGTGGCAAACTCGATTTCAACGACTTGGCCATGCATGAAAGCTACGGCATCTACAGAGCTTACGCACGAAGTAAGATGGCTTTGGCAATCCTCACTTTGGAACTTCACAGACGCTACTATTCTGAAGTGATCTGGACATTTGCTGTCCACCCGGGTACGTTCCTGTTGCACTTGCAGCGTTTGAATAATTATCTCTAGTATTGAGTCATTATTTAAAATTTATTTAAAATTTATTAATAAGGGTAGAAATTGATATTAATCAATTAAAACCAGTGGTCTAGCATATTAAAATTTATTAACTGCAGAGTTATTTCCGGACTTAGCACGCCAGATTGAAGACATTTGAAATGATACACTGAATGTAATTTGCAGAACTCTACACGTGCTCCCTTTCGGGTGGACGTCTTGTGTCTAGTTCTGGAAATTATGTTTTATAAATCGACAGACTACGCTGATGATCCTGCAGATATTTGCTTATGTAAATTTTAACAGGTGAAACCATGGTACGTAGGTTAATCGTTTTTTTATTTAGTTTTTTTTCATTTGTTTTGCCCTTTTACAGTCTGTTGTGTCGCTAAAGTTTTACTGCGAACATATTTTTTCGTGGTTAGATGATTCGGCATCTATTTCTAGCATATAGGAATCCACTTTAGCTGGTCATTCCTCTTATTTTTGTATGTAATATAATTTTAATCTTCGGATTTTTTTAATATACTAGACCACTGGTTTTAATTGATTAATATCAATTTCTACCCTTATTAATAAATTTTATCTATCTATCTATCTATCTATCTATCTATCTATCTATCTATCTATCTATCTATCTATCTTATTAATTAAATGCTGAAAACGTCTTTGCTCTGTTACTTCAAACCTCATCTGCCGAATTATGTATATTTATCCTCCTCCTCCGCCTCCTCCTCTTTGCCATCATCATCGTCAGGTTTTTTCAGGTTTTTTACATCTCATCTTCATTTCTTTCTATTCCAGGTGCCGTCAACACCGATCTTCTCCGTAACTGGCCGGGAATGACCGGAAACTTCCTGCGAGTTATGTCCCGCGTTCTGTTCAAGACCCCTGAACAAGGCTGCCAGACGATCGTCTACTGTGCCGTTGCCGACAAGGTCCGCGACCACGCCGGCAAACTGTTCATTAACCACCAGGCTGTGAACTACGTGAAGAGGGTTCGCGACTGGGATATGGCCAGGCGTTTGTGGAACGTCAGTCTGCATTTGATTGGCTGCGACGACGAGATTGAGCCAGAACAAGTGGAGGAAGCAATTCATGGCGCAGATACGGCGAAGGAAGAATGAAGGAAGGAAGGAACGGATGAATTAATTAAGTAAATATTAAATAAACATCAACAACAACAACAACAACAACAACAAAATAGCAATAACGACAACAAACAATAACAATCATAAGGACGGCAGCAGCAACAACAACACCAACACCAACAACAACAACAACAACAACAACAACAACCGCACCAGCAACAACAACATGAACATCAGCAACAACAGCAAATAAAAAGTCATAATGTTAATTTGGACTAAGTTAAATCAAAATCAATAAACAAGTATTTAATTAGATATTCAATTAAATTATTAAAAAAAGAAATATACGGCAGCAGCAGCAGCAGCAGCAGCAGTAGCAGCAGCAACAACAACAGCAACAACAATAATATCAAAAGAAACAAGAACAACTAAAATATGAATAATTAAGCAAGGTTTTGTGAATCGGCACTGGTGTGTGTGTGTGTGTATGTATGTATGTATGCATGTATGTATATATATATATATATATATATATATATATATATATATCTGTGTATGTGTATACTAGATGCATAGGTGCATGCGTTATGCGCAGTCGGATGTGTGCATACTTTCGTATGAGACGTATGAGTGAGGACGCGAATTCATACGGCGACGAGAGAAAAAGGAAAGAAAGAAAGAAAGGAGGATAAACTGAACAACAACAACACGATGGATAAACAAAACAAAAGCAAGAGCCGACAGCAAGGATGACGACGGCGATGATGATGATGATGATGATGATGACAAATTCTATGACAATCACAATTGTAGCAAAAATTAAAATAAAAAATAAAAATTTCTAACGCAAGCGATATGGAGTGGGATGGGGGCGAAGAGGCACGCAGTGAATAAAGTGCCGTGTCCACCAAAACTGGAAAAAAAAAAAACACAAATAAAAACTAAACTAAAATGAAACCATCAGAACGGCAACAAACCAATGTAACGCAGCAACAGCATCATCAACAAGAAAAAAGCATTTGCCTTAAAAAATTAAAAATTGAAAAAATCTCCGCTATTTTTGTTACATATTGGCTTGAATTGCATGCAATAGAAAAAACACAAGTAAAAACAATAATAGCTGCAAAAAAACGAAAAACCAACAAAAAATCTTAGGACGTCAGTGAAAGAATTTAAGGAAATTTTATTTATACCATATATCATTCCCTTGGAAAGAATAGTACGAAACTATTTTCGAAATATTTTAAATTCAACTCTAAACAATTCATTGAAAGCAGACGATATATTAAAAAGATCGTGGCAGCCATTACTGCAAGCGCCTTCATTACTGTCGTTCAGTTACGCCACCGTCACCTCCACTCACTCGTAAAATACCAGCAATATTGCTGCTGCAGATGATGATAAAGATGGTGACGGCGATGATGCTAGTGAACTTTAATTTGTTTAAGTTATCACAGCCTAAAGCTATGGTTGAATATCTTCACGATGATGAGTTGTGAAAGACAACGAATAGCGGATTCATTACATCATTCCTACCGTTATCGTCACCACCACCACCACCACCACCACCACATCTATGGCGAATAGCAAAGCAAGGAAAGACTTTTACAGTAATTTGACTTAGAAACAAGTCAGTTTCCCTCAAATCACGCACAAGACTGCCGACTTCGAAAATGAAAGGAGATACTGCTTAGCGTGGTCTTGTATCTGTATTTTTGACGATAGATCCATTCCGATCAGATTCGATCTGGGGCTAAACAACAAGAACAAGAACAGTAGCAGCAGCAACAGCAACGGCTCGACTTCTTGTTGGTCGTTTGCGATCTGTTAGAAAGAGCAAATAGATCTCCTTCAAATCACACTCTACCTCTACCGTCTAAAAACACTACTTCTACTACTACTACTACTACTACTACTACTACTACTACTACTACTACTACTACTACTACTACTACCATTAACAATAAAAGTGTTACTACTGTAATACGTGAATGATTGAAACGAGTTTTTAAGTTGATCCCAGTAAGGATTATTGAACTTGGGGACAACGTGACACCAGTTTCAATTCCACGATAAAGCCGTTTATACGTCTTTTACTTTTACACTACCAATTAGACTAAAAAGAAAACATGCCCATTACAATATAGCATTTCTTCTTCTTCCTATAAACCGTGCTTGCGTGTGTGTGTGTGTGTGTGTGAGAGAAAGAGATCTATATACATACATACATACATACATATATATATATATATATATATATATATATATATATGTGTGTGTGTGTGTGTGTGTGTGTGTGTGTGTGTGTGTGTGTGTGTGTGTGTGTGTGTGTGTGTGTGTGTGTGTATGTACGTATGTATATTTGGCTTCCGCACTGTTTCTGTCTACGAAATTCCTTCACAGGACATTGTTCTGTTTTGGGCTATAGTTGAACGCACTTGCTCAAGGTGCCGTGTTGTGAAACTGAACCTGAAACTACTGGTTGTAAAGCAAACTTCTTAAACGCACAGCCATACCTGCGTCTATTTATTTATTCATATATTTATTTTTAATATTTACAATTGGGTGATAATGAAA
>NC_142951.1:19364525-19417025 GCF_046866305.1 Octopus bimaculoides | reverse complement strand
CCCACACACACATACGCACACAAATACGGATGGTGGCATTGATGCTGATGATGATGGTGATGATGATGATGGTGGTGGTGGTTGTAGTGGTGATGGTGATGATGGTAGTGGCGGTGATAGCGGTGGCGATGGTGGTGATGGTGGTGGCGGTGATGGCGGTGGCGATGGTGGTGATGGTGGTAGGGGTGATGGAGGTGATGGTGATGGAAGTGATGGTGATGGCGGTGGTAGTAGCGGCGGCGGTAGTGGTGCTGGTGATGGTAGTGGCGGCTGTAAAATTATTAACAGAAACGATCGTGGAACAAAATGAAAGTAAATATGAAATTTTGAAAGAACTCGCTTGAAAAGTATCTCAGTTCTCTGGAAGTTTCTCAGTGAATTGTATCATTGTTGGCTTCATACTGAACCTACCATTATATCAACACCACACCACCGTCAAGCCCCTCCTGGTGGTGGTGGTGGTGGTGGCGCTGCTGCTGCTGCTGGTCGACCATGCAATTTTACAGCCTCGCTTCCTCCTGAACCCCAACCAATAAACAATAATGGAATCAGTTCGCTTCGAGCCAAGCTAGTTGAAAGACTTTGAACGAAGCTGCACAGAAAATCATGCCCTGTTGTATGTGAAACTGGTGATGCTCTGTGCAGCGGAAACACGTATAGGTTGTCGTAACCATAAAAATATGTACGAAACTGTAAAATAAAAGGAAATAAATTTTGAGGATTACCAGTTTTCATATTCTCTATCGTTATAATTATAGCAAATAGACACGCCAGATAATGTTACCATCCAGTGAAGAGAACACAGAATTACCCATCAGAGGAATTTACAGCACGAGTGACAACTCCTAGTCGTCATAGACGTTAAATACTAATAGACGCGGTTAGCCGTAATCTGGAACATAACTGAGAGTTACTACGGAATCCGCCCGTATAATATATCTCTTAAACTCAAATTAATATATACATATGTATGTATATATAAACATGTATATTATATATATAAATATATTTCAACTAACCTAAATTTCACTTATGTCTATACGCTACTTGACGCTGACACACACGCAGACACACACGCAGACACACACACACACACACACACACAGAGACATATATATACATACATGTATGTGTGCGTGCGTGCGCGTGTGTGTGTGTGTGTTGTGTGTGTGTATGTGTTGTGTGTGTGCGTGTGTGCGTGCGTGTGTGTGTGTGTGTGTGTGTGTGTGTGTGTGTGCGTGTGTGTGTGTGTGTGTGAAAATTAACCTATATGTACTCCACAGTTAACTAAATATTTACTCCGAAGGAAGTGATTTTCCACCCAAATTTCTCATTATCCCCCGCCCGACATACCTCGACACATGGGGCAAGAATGAATCGCCCTTATGTCGTTTGTGTACTGAAAGAGGGTCACTTCAACATTTCCTCAGCAGATATCTCCGGGCCTTACCCGACGGACGCGGGAAGGACGTCATTACTTTCCATCTCAAAGCTGGTCGAAAGCCCAGATCGCTAAAACCGTCGATGAGACCAGATTTACTTTCCCCAGTTCTCAGGTTGGCATTTGAGAGCGGACCATGACATATCATAGCAACAACATTCCGGACTACACAGTCATTATCACGGTTTCCGCCAATCAGAAGTGGATAATCGTGTAGGAAGTGACTATGTGCTGGGAGGAACACATGGTGGACGCTCATACGAGAAATGTCGCCAAATCACAGAAAGTTGTATAACAGTGTTGAAGCAAAGGCTGTGTGGACATGCTGAAAGCCAATTCATGTAATCAGATGGGGTCTTATGAGGCGTTTCACTGTGCAAAGCGCTGACGAGGTTTGGTGTTTCTGGTACAGCTAAGAGGAAGTAAAATGAAAGTTGCAGAGAAAGCCATTAGATGGCTTTAGAGAAGGAGAGAACTGTGGCTTGTAGCAGGTGAGATAAAAGCTGGGACTTCATCAAACCTGGTTAGATTAACTAGAGGATTGGGTTCGGATCTGATGTTCATAGCCTCGGAATCCCATAAGACATACAGGGGTATCATTAACAATGCAACACAGGAACCCCAGAAAATGCAGCTTAAGCTTGGAACAGTTGCCTCCCTCATATTAATTTTACCTTTTCTACCTCTCCACCATAATTTTATTCAGACAAGGGAAATACTACACACACACACACACACACACACAAATAGTGATATGTATACATACATACATACATACATACATACATACATACATACACACATACATACATAGACGCACGCGTACACACACGCGCTCGCTCGCGCGCACACACACACACACACACACATATACACACACACACACACATACACACACACGCGCGCTCTCTCTCTCTCTCTCTCTTTCTCTCTCTCTCTCTCTCTCTCTCTCTCTCATGGAGACACACATATATACGCACAATACATACACGCAAGCGCATACAGCTAGCCGACTTTCTATTCGCGACTTGATAAGAACCTAACCCAGTTAGAACAAGCTGTCAGATCACAATGCTTGTCATTTACCTCATTTGATTGCAATAATTGAATTTTATATGCATAAAACCGTAGATTCTTATGGAGCACTTTATGAATTTTTGATCTCTGTAGAAGTTGCAGTTGAGTGGATACACTCGATAACTTCTGATATTGTTGGTCTTCCAGCGTTGTCCCTGTTTCCATAAATTGCTTAATGCCACTTACGAATCCACTGACGTGCCCGAGCTTGTTCTCGATATTTAGCTGTATAATTTCTTCGTGTTTGAGCATCTGACTTCGTTTCAATAAACTAAGGCACACATTGTCTAATACCTGACTTCTTTCGATAAACCAAGACACACATTCTGCCTTTTCTTGTAGAGTAATCATTGACTGAAACATATAAACGACATTAATTGTGGTATGAAACATCAAGAACATAACATTAATAAAACTATTATTACCATTAAAAAAACTTCAATAATAATATAATATGCAACAAAAATTTAGTTGTAACCTCAAGTTTTTCAGAACAACTTTTTGGGCGGTCTTTAAGGGAGACTACTGTGAAATAAGTGTCTAGTTTAGAGTAGCCTCCCTTCGTAACTTCCTCTTTTTCTTTGATTCATTTTATTTTTCTCAATCGACAGCAATTCAAATATTAAATAAACAGTGAAAAGTATTTAGTGAAGTCACTTAAATTTCTGAGACAAAAGTATGCACAGATTCAATCATTCTTTATTCAGGTGGTGCATAGATGTAAAATAGAGACAGGTATATCTACGAGGTTAACGTTGACTTGTATTTCTGAGTCCCGTCTGATATACAAGGCCTTTTGTATTATTGTCTTACGGTAATAGCCCTCGATTTGCGAATACCTTTTCAGAGTAATATGGTATAGATTGTTATCTGTTACACACACACACACACACACACACACACACACACACACACACACACACACACACACACACACACACACACACACACACGTATA
This sequence comes from Octopus bimaculoides, assembly GCF_046866305.1. NCBI lineage: Eukaryota > Metazoa > Mollusca > Cephalopoda > Octopoda > Octopodidae > Octopus > Octopus bimaculoides. The sequence continues at coordinate 19,413,549 of NC_142951.1, read as the reverse complement.
TATATATATATATAGTGTTGTGAATTTATGGAAAGGAATCCAATGAAACTCAGCGATTTTGTTAAAAATGGAGAATGTTAAAATATATAAGAGAATTTATATATTTGTATATAAATTTATATATTTTAACATCTTCTCTTCTCCATTTTTTTAACAAAATTGTTGATTTTGTTACTCCCCACCCCACGCACACACACACACACAGATATATATATATATGTTTGTGTGTGTGTGTGTGTGTGTGTGTGTGTGTATTAGTATTAATATTTAGCAGATGTAACCGAGTGACTCAAGGTCCGAGAGTTTCGTGCGTTGGCACTTATAAAACCTAGTAACAGGTTGAAGGTGTGTTTCTATAGCTAAACACACAGAATTTCAACCTGCGACTAGTTTGATAAGTGCCAACGCACGAAACGCTCGGATCTTGAGTCACTCTGTTACTTTTGTTAAATATTAATAAAAATATACATACACTCGTATTTTGAGTACCTTATATATATATATATATATATATATATATATATATATATATATATATATATATATATATATATATATATATATATATATATATATATATATATATATATATATATACATACATGTGTGTGTGTGTATGTATATATATATATATATATATATATATATATATATATATATATATATATATATATATTTAGAGAGAAGATTTTTTCTCAGAGTTAAGATTGAGAAGAGAACCTTTTTAGAAAGTCGAAAGATACTAACCTTTGGGAAGAGATTTCACAAAATGTGTGTGGGCTTTGCTTTTATAAATGTACAGTTGTTTTCAGTTCTTAACGTTTTCAAGCACATTTCATTATATATATATATATAGTTTATCCTGTTCATGCTATTGTATTAGCATTATCATGCATGTGAGAATATATTATTTCTATATGTTTCAATACATCTCAACGCTTATATATATATATATATATATATATATATATATATATATATATATATATATATATATATATATATATACATATATATATATATATATATATATATATATATACATACACAGATATGACAGAAGTAAATAGACACACTTATAATCATTAAAATTTATTTAAATCTGTAATTATACATTCAAATTATTTGTTAGTTGTTATAATGTGAACATTTAATATTTAGTAGACACACCCTTTGCATTTTTCCAATGCAAAGATCCTATTAGGCATGTTACTGATCAGATGGCGAATATTCTCTTGAGGAATCTCTTGCTAAGTTTCATGCAATAATCTTAAAAGATCTGGCTTTGAAGATGCTTTCTTGTTCCTTTTATGAAGTGTGCTGTCCATCATGTCCCAGAAGTGTCCATAGGGTTCATCTGGTGACTGGCTTGGCCATGGAAAATTTTTAATGTCATTCTCATCCAACAAATCTTAGGTCATTTTAGCCGTGTGACAAGGAGTTTTCTTTAATCATTTCACCAGTGGAGAAGATTGGAAGGAGTCCTTTCTACGATATAGATACATATTTATCTGTGTTTATGTTTCGGAAATACATGTTAAATTCCATCAGCTCTGATCAACCATGCTCCCCAGACCATCACAAAATAGCTGCAGTGCTTCATTATTAGCTGCCAACTTTTCACACGAAATTCTTGAATACAGTCTCCAGACCCACACTCGACCACCATCAGGAAATACAGCAACTCTGTACAATGTCCCAAAATGCTAGTGGCCTCTCCATCATCTCACTAGCCCAATCTTTTCTCCACTTGATGTTGGCTGGTCGAAGAAGTGGCTTCTTTCTTGCTACTCTGCCATAGTAACCAAGTTTGTGGAGATACCCGACAACTGTTCTGGAACTGACATCAACTTGTTCTGCTATGTCAGAGGCCTTGCAACGAGGATTATCCTCCACACTTCCCTTAACAAAGAGAAGGGTCGTGTCAGAGGGCCCTGGTTGATCTAAGTGAGGTGATGTGGACTCCTTCCCCTCTCTTGTGAATGGCACAATCACTCTATTAACTGTAGAAAGCGGGATCCCAAGGTTCCTGCGATTTTACGCTGACTATGTCCACCTTCAGAATGACCCACAATACGGCCTCTTTGAAATTCAGACAGTTATAAGGCTTCTCTTGCATATGGCATGATTAAAAAGTCACGTATAGAACCTGAAACATAAAAATGTCAATTAATAAAAAAATATAAACCATTACAAACTAGAATAAAAATAAAACGATGTTTTATGAGGTGTCTATTTACTTCTGTCATGTCTGTATGCATGTGCGTGCGTGTGTGTGTGTGTATATATATATATATATATATATATATATATATATATATAAGAAGAGAGAAAAGGGGTTAAAAATCTAGGCAGATATTAATAAAACAGTTTTAAACAAATTTGGTTAGCTATATCCAACAATCAGATACCAATAAATGCAAGTAGAATAAACATTCAAGGTAATACTTCAGATTGCTTCCCAACCACATGGTTCCAGGTTCAGTCCCACTGCATGGCACCTTGGACAAGTGTCTTCTACGCCATCGCCATAAATAAACGTTCAGGAAAGAAAAAATTAAATTCTCGGATACGAGATAAGACCGGCGACAACAGTTGAAAACAAATTGGAAATTTGACCCCAGGGAAATATATCCTCCTTGTCCTAAGCATTTTCATAAGTTTGTCCTAAACATTTTCAGACTTTCAGTTCGCCCTTGTTTTCATACGTTCTGAATAATATAAAGTTTTCCTTTCATGAATCTAAATTTACTCCGGTGGCTGAAAATCAAATTTGGAATGCGTATCACATATGATACATGGATGCCAGGAAAGTATAACCCTGTGTTCCACATGTGACACGCAGGACAGACAAGGAAAGGGCAAAGGATCATCAAAAAGTTAGACTTTAAAAAAAATGCTGTTACATCAGATGTTAACCTTGTTTAGGAGTTTATTACTTGATCGGCATCTGGATTATTATTTAATTATTATTATTGAGTGAGAGGGCAGTGCATGCCATCAAAGTGACACTGGGGTACGAATATACGAAGCCCATATACCCATCATGACTACCCGTCTGACAAGGATACATGAAGCATATGCATCACATCCATATGTGCGCCACATGATCTCATTTCAAAATAAACAGCACATAACCTTGCAAGTGGGGCCCACTTAGAATTTTCTTCAGGTCCAGTAGCCCATCCTGTTCAAAAGGTTCCTGAATAAGGTTTGTTTAAGGATGTTGAACGAAACACACATGTTTCCAGAGGTAATTTATTCAAAGTCCAAAGAATTCCTCTCAATACATGGCTATGATGCTCCCCCACTATTTCTGCTCGTGATCAGAGATGCACATATCCTCAGCCACCAAGGGACATGCTCAACTGGTTAAGGTCAAACAACTGACAAGCAAATCTGTGGTATTAAGCAGAATATTTGCTGTAGCCCATCTTTTATACCAAGACAAAACAATGTACATAATAACACTTCCAATCAGTTAAGATCAAAAGCCATGAGAGCCAGTGCCTGGTATTGCATCAGAGCATTATTATTATTATTATTATTATTATTATTATTATTATTATTGTTCAGTAATTTCATTTTTATAACGTGCTTTCACTTCACTACCGAGCGCAGCTCTGTGCGCCTTGGGTATGTGCTGTGGTTTGCTGTGGTGCTTTCATGTTTACTGTATTGAAAGTGTTTTGCGTAGAATGTGTGCAGTACCCAGTAGTGCAATTTTCTGTATGTTATATATATTTGTAAGTCCTGGTGTTTTTGTTATGTATTTGTCTGAATATTTTTTTATTATACCTAAGACACCTACTATGATAGGAATTGTTTCTGTTTTTAGATTTCACATTCGAGTTACCTCTATTTCCAGGTCTTTGTATTTTGAAAGTTTTTCCATTTCTTTTAGAGAAACGTTGTCATCTGCTGGTATTGATACATCAATTAGAAAGCATTTTTTTTCTTCATGATCTTTGACAACTATATCTGGTCTATTTGAATTAATTTCTCTATCTGTGTGTATTGGCATATCCCAGAGTATGGTTGCTTTCTCGTTTTCTGTGACCTTTTCTGGCGTTTGTTTGTACCATCTTTTTTCTGTTGTTATTCCATAGTGTTGGCATAGCTTCCAGTGTATATAGGTCCCAGCTCTGTCGTGTCTGTGAATATATTCCTTCTTAGCCAGGACTGGGCAGCCAGAGATAATATGATTTATTGTTTCTTGTCCATCTCCACATATTCTACAGTTACTTGTTATATTTCTTTTCATTATGTGTTTTTGGTAATTTCTGGTGGGGAAGCTTTGGTCTTGTGCAGCAATTAAAAATCCTTCAGTCTCTGCTTTGAGTCCTGAGCTTCTCAGCCATTGCTGGGATTTTTCTCTGTCTATTTCTTTCGCATTTAGTTTAGCCCAGTATTTACCATGTAGGGACTTTTCTTGCCATCGTTTTATCATGGTTCGTTGCTGTTCTAGTTTTAGTTTGGATTTCATTTGTTTTATAGCTTTTGTTGCTTCTTCTTCTTCTTCTTCTTCTTCTTCTTCTTCTTCTTCTTCTTCTTCTTCTTCTTCTTCTTCTTCTTCTTCTTCTTCTTCTTCTTCTTCTTCTTCTTCTTCTTCTTCTTCTTCGTATTTGTTAGGTAGATTGATTTCTTGTTTGTATTTGTCAGCTTCCTTAAATACTGAAAACAGCTTTTTGTTTTGCTCGTGTTTTGTGGCTATTTGTATTAGTTTCCCTTGCTTTTGGAGTAGGTATTTTTGCAGTTCTATGGTGGTTATTTTATAATAGTTTTCTAGCTGTATAAGACCCCTGCCACCTTCTGTGCGTTGTATATATAGCCTTTCTATGTCAGATTTTGGGTGGTGCATCCTATATCCTGTCATTATTTTTCTTGTTTTCCTGTTTATTTTACATAGTTCGTTTAGTGTCCAGTTAAGGATGTTGTAGCTGTAGCTTATAACTGGGACAGCTAAAGTGTTGATACCCATTATCTTGTTTTTAGCATTGAGCTCTGTTTTTAGTATTGATCTAACTCGTCTATAGTACTCTTTCTTTATTTTTTCTTTCATTTGTGTATGTTGTATCCTATCTAGTTCATTGACTCCTAAATACTTGTATGGTTGGCTTTCGTCTAGTTCTCTTATTTCATTGGCTTTATCTAGTGTTATATTGCTGCTTTTAACTAATTTTCCTCTTTTCAGGGTTGCTTCGGCACATTTTTCTAATCCGAATTTCATATCTATTTCCTTGGTAAAGCCGTGTACTGTCTGTAGTAGTGTTTCTAGCTCTTTGTCGTTTTTAGCATATAATTTTAGGTCATCCATATATAGAAGGTGGCTGACTGTTTTTCCGTAGCATTTGTAACCGCATCCAGTTCTATTTAGTAATTCTGTTAAAGGTGTGAGTGCCAGGCAGAACAGGAGTGGAGAGAGCGTGTCTCCCTGGAATATTCCTCTTCTAATGGGGATGGCTTTCGTTTTCACAAGTCCCTCTTTTGTTTCGAGCTGTAGCACTGTTTGCCATTTGTTCATTGAGTGCCCTATGTATTTTATAATAATTGGTGCCACCGTGTTTATGGCTAGCGTTTCCAGAATCCACGTGTGGGGAACACTGTTGAAGGCCTTTTGGTAGTCCACCCAGGCCATACTGAGGCCTTTCTTCTTTCTGCGGCTGTCTTCAGTTATGGCTTTATTGATCAATAATTGATCTTTACAGCCGTATGAGCCCTTGCAGCATCCCTTCTGCTCTACTGGAAACAGGTTGTTATTTTCCAGGTGTTTACTCAATCTCTGCGATATTATTGCCGTAAAGGCTTTGTAGATCGTAGGGAGACAGGTTATAGGTCTATAGTTTTGTGGTTTCTCCGTTTCCGTGGATTTGGGGATTATGATGGTTTTCCCTTTTGTGAGCCATTCAGGCATTGTCTCTGGCTCTGCTATTACGTTGTTAAAGTTTTCTGCCAGCTTTTTATGCATTCCTGGCAGGTATTTTAACCAGAAATTGAGGATCTTGTCGTGTCCAGGTGCCTTCCAGTTGCTTAGTTTTTGCAGTGTCTGGGTGACCTCTTCAGTTGTTATAGGGGCCCAGAGTTGCTCAGGTGCTAAGTTCGTTGTTTTGATGGTCCTTTCCTGGGGTTGTTGCTTCACCGACCATATTTGTTTCCAGAATTTCTCTAGTTCTTCTGCTGTTGGTGCTGCAGTATTACTATTATTACTATTACTATTATTATTATTTTATGTTTGACTTTTGCATTGTATTTGTACAAGTTGGATCCAAGTCTCACCCAGAGACCTCAAGAGACAACAAGTTAGAAGTTCATGTAGGTGTTATGCCTAGGGTACCATATATTTGGATTTGTACAGTTTTGTTCAAGTGAATGTTTAAGAAACCATAAGAAAATTATGTGTTTGCTTTAAAATTTGAGATCACATAGACAGTATTTTACGTAGGATATGGGCAGTTCCCATGAGCACTATCTTTTGAACTTCAGCCATTTTGGGGTTTCCTGGTATCTGAGCTAGGTAGTAATCAGCCCGTTTCGCTGTCATTACCAGGGCACCTATGACAATAGGTATTGTTTTCGTCTTCAGATTCCACATTTTGCTAATTTCTATTTCAAGATCTTTATATTTGCTCAGTTTTTGGTAGGTCTTGACAGATACGTTTATATCGATTGGGACAGTCATATCAATGAGGAGGCATGATTTTTGTCTGAAGTCTTTCAGTATGACGTCTGGCCTATTTGCGTCTATCTTTCTGTCAGTTTGAATGGTGAAGTTCCAGAGGAGTGCAATGTGATCATTTTCAAGTACTGGGGGTGCTTTGTGTTCCCACCAGTTTTTATCATGGGGCAAGTCCAGGTTTTTGCATATTACCCAGTGAATATATTGTGCAGCTCTATCATGCCTGTTGAGATACTCTGTAGGCGCAAGCAGACTGCACATGGAGACATCATGATCGATGGTCTCATTTTGTTGTTGGTATATACGACATAATGGGGAGCTGCCATTCTTTAATATATTGGCCTGGTAGTTCTTTGTAGGTAGGCATTGATCTTGGGCTGCTATGATAAACCCCTCTGTTTCTGATTTCAAGCCAGAGGCCATTAACCATTGGTGAGTAAGGGCTTTGTCAATATCTGCATTATTCGCTCTATTTGGGCATTTGCTATTGAGAGGTTTTCCATGCCATTTTTCAGTCATAATATCTAAGGCAGCAATTTTTGCACGGGTTTTCAAGCGCTTAGCTTTTTCTGCAGGTGTTTCTAGTTCGTCTAATTCTTGAATTTGTTGCAATTGGAATTCACTTAGATATTCCTTTGCCTGTTTTGTTACTGAGTAAGATGCTTTCTTGCTTTCATGTTTTAAGACAAGTTTTAGCATCCAGTCCTCAGAGTTTTTCAGATAGGTGTCTAGGCCAATTGTGGCTACCTTCATTGATAATGCCAGCTGTAGAAGTCCTCGGCCTCCCTCTTTTCTTGGCAGATAAAGACGTTCTATATCTGCCTTAGGGTGGTGCATTCTATGCATTGTCAACAGTTTTCGTATTTTTCTGTCAACATTACATATTTCAGTAATTGACCAGTTAACGATATTGAAACTGTAAGTCACGACTGGTATGGCTAGAGCATTGATCGCTTCGATCCTGTTTCTCGCGTTCAGCTCTGTCTTCAGTATTGCTCTCACCCTGCGATAACATTCTCTTCTGATCCTTTCCCCTCATCACTGAGTGCTTGATATTGTCCCCTTCAATTACCCCTAGGTATTTGTAGCTCTCAGCTGGTTCTAACTCTTTTATGACATTTTGCTGGTCAAGGTTCACATTAGATGTATTTGTCATTTTTCCTTTGATAAAGGTAGCTTTTGCACATTTATCAAGGCCAAATTGCATCCTGATGTCATCACTGAATTGTTTAACAATCGCTAGTAGGCCTTTGAGTTGCTGGTCATTTTTTGCAAAGAGCTTTAAATCATCCATGTAAATGAGATGATTTATATTTTTATGAAATATTTTATAACCATACTGTGCATCATTGAGCAATTTTGAGAGCGGTATTAGGGCTAGACAGAAGAGGAGTGGTGATAGTGAGTCACCCTGGAAAATGCCACATGAAATTCTTACATCTCCAGCATTTAGAGATTCATTGTCATTTTTCAACATCAGTGTGGTTCTCCATGATCTCATACTTACAGATAAAAAGTTTCGCAGAGTAGGAGCTATTTTATACATTTCCAGACATTTCCTAATCCAGCTATGTGGTAGGCTATCAAAGGCCTTTTTATAGTCTATCCAGGCTATTGACAAGTTTTTGTGTCGCTTGTGACAATCTTCTAAGATCATCTTATTGATGAGTAGCTGATCTTTACAACCATAAGATCCACGTTTACATCCCTTTTGCTCATTAGGGAATATGCTACTTTCTATTAAAAAACTATAGGTGTACTCGGTTAGGACAGATGTTAGCGTCTTATACATTGTTGTTAAGCAGGTTATGGGGCGATAATTTTTTGGTTCGTTTGTTTCCTCATTTTTTGGAAGCAGGAATGTTAAACCATTAACTAGCCAAGAGGGCATCAAACTAGGATTTTGCAAAACATCGTTGTAAAGTTTTGTTAGCTTTCTGGGAAGGCATTCAACCAGAAGTTAGGAATTTTATCCTTTCCTGGAGACTTCCATTTGCTTGACCTACTGAGAGCAGATCTTATATCTTCTACCTTGACCCCCTCCCACTTTTGCTCCTCTAAGGAGTCTAGGTCTGTAGATATTCTGTCAATCCAAGGGGCCTTTTCATTGTGTGTTTTATCTTCTGCCCAGATTTTATTCCAAAATTCTTGCACTTTTTCTTTTGATGGGACAGACTTTATTGTTACTGGTGTTTTCCCTATCTTCCTGTAGAAATTTTTGGGGTTATTTTTGAACATGTTATTATCTCGGAAGAATCTAACACGCTTTTCATACCTTGCTATGCAGGCAGCTTTAGCACGTACCTTTTGCTTGGTGGTTTCTATGGTGGCATCAATGTCAACTATGGTTTTCATATTATATTTTTTCTTTAGTTTTTGGGTCTTTGTAGGTTTGATACTCTTGTCAAATTTAAGGTTTTTCAAACATTCTATGTCAGATCTAAGCAGCTTAATTTGAATGCGTTCTTGCCAAGAAGGCTTTTTGTGCGAGTGTTGTCTTTTTCTAATCTTTTCACCACATAGAATCGTTGAGATTCTTGCGGATGCATAGTACAGGTGGCTGAGATCTGTAATATCAACATCATTAGCTGAAATTATATCCTTAAGTGCAAGGCGGATTTTACCAATTATTTTCAGGTTTTGGTTAGAATTGCGAATTTTGGGGAGAGTGTCGCGTTCATTCATACTAGTTTCTTTAATTTTCAGCCATTCAATCATGATTTGATTTTTTAGATCATGTAGTTCTGTTGCGTCGATTTCTGTATGACTTCCTTCATCTATTTGATTTTCACCTGCCTTAGTGTTTATGGTTGGTTCAGAGAGTATTTCACTTTGGGCTGGTTTATAATTATTTCCTCTGTAGTATCTTCTTTAGCTGCAGTTTCATTCTTTTTATCCCTTACTGCTTGTTTAATTTGGTCAATCTCTACTTCAGTTAGTAATTTTTTTTCCATAATGTTTCTTCTGACGTTGGCAAGTTTGTTACTGTCTATGTAGAGTCTTACTTCAAAGTGTTTCTGTCTCCAGTTTAAGTATCCAGTTTAAGTAGGTTTGTACTATTATTATTATTATTATTATGCATTATTATTATTATTATTATTATTATTATTATTATTATTATTATTATTATTATTATTATTATTATTATCATCATCATTATTATTATTATTATTATTATTACTAATCAATAGTCTTTCTTTTTAAACAGGCTTTCAGTGCACTATCAAGTGCAGCTCTGTGTGCCTTGGGTATGTGCTGTGGTTTGCTGTGATGCTCTTATAGTTACTGTATTGAAAGTGTTTTACGTAGAATGTGTGCTGTGCCTAGTAGTGCTATTTTCTGTATTGTATATAGAAAATATATTACTACTACTACTACTACTACTACTACTACTACTACTACTACTACTACTACTACTACTACTACTACTATTACTATTATTATTATTATTATTATTATTATTATTATTATTATTATTATTATTATTATTATTATTATTATTATTATTAAGGTGGCGAGCTGGCAGAATCGTTAGCGCGTCGAACAATTTGCTTATGAAATGCTTAGCGGTATTTCTCTCATCGCTACGTTCTCAGTTCAAATTCCGCCAAGGTCGACTTGGCCTTTCATCCTTTTGGGGTCGATAGAATAAGTACCAGTTGAACATTGGGGTCAATGTAATCGACTCATCTCCACTTCACCCAAGGTGCCCTTGTGACAAAAAATTGAAATAATAATAATTATTATCAAGGTGGCGAGCTGGCAGTATCGTTGGCGCGCCGGATGAATTGCTTAGCGGTATTTCTCCCGTCGCTACGTTCTGAGTTCAAATTCCGCCAATGTCGACTTTGTCTTTTATCCTTTCGGGGTCGATAAAATAAGTACCACTTCAACATTGACGTTGATGTAATCGACTCATCCCCCGCCCCCAAATTGCTGCCTTTGGGGCAATATTTGAAGCCATTATTATTATTCCTTTTGATATATGTAATAATAATATTATTTCTATACCTGTCTCCATACAATGCCCACCGTCACGCCTTCCCTTCTACTATTTTAGGATTATCTCCCCTACTTAGACATTCTCCAATCTTAACCTTTTCACGTCTCTGTTTCTTGTTGTCTCTTCCGTTGTCTCTCAGCGGTTTGGAACTGTTTGGCGCTGGTGGTTCCAGCCTTGGCTTTGTTATCAAGCTACAAAAAGCCCCCAAAACAAAACAAAAAAAGCAAAAACAAAATCAAAACACAAAAATAACAAAAAATACTTCAATGAAAACAATTAATTCAAATAACAGTGGAAAGAAGCAAACACATTTTTCTAACACATTTTAACAAGTATTTTCTTTATACTGCTGTATTCGACATTCAGTTCTTTTTTTTTTATTTATTTCATGTAGACACTGGTCATAGCACCTGATGAATTATAGAGGACTTTGAAAGAATAAATACCTCGATTAGACAGAATTAAAATGGGTTTGGGGAGGTTCAGGTGAGACTAGTTATCAATAATCTATTATTTATCAGTAACACTGATCGATATATGTGTAAGTATTATGATCGGATTTCAAGTGATGCGCTGAGTGTGTTGTGGGGGAAACCTCATTCCATCACCGTTTCAGACAGACACCCCACACATGACCACCACCCGACAGGAGATCCACCATAATATAACATAAATCGATCTATTGAAAGTAGATTTCCTATGCAGTAATCCAGAGATCAATGTTATTGTGTGGTTGGTGGTGGTGTGTGGGTGGTGTGTTGAAGCGTGATGTCGTTGTGTGTGGTGGAGGTGGTGTGTACTACTGGTGCTGGTACAGTGCTCTGTTACAGTGATGACGAGTGGTGCTACTGGTTCTATTACATACATACATACATACATACATACATGTGTGTGTGTATATATTTATATATATGTATATATATATATAATATACACACATAATGTATATATATATATATTTGTATGTGTATGTGCATATATACTGTATATGCGTGTTGGTCTAATATTAATGATGTCTGATTGCGTGTGTGTGTATGTGTGTGTCTGTGCGTCTGTCTGTGTGTAAAAAAGCAGCTGTTCTGATCTCAAGTAATATTGTGTAGTAAATTAATCAATCTATATCGTCCTCATTAACCACTAACTACGCACACATACTTGCATATAAACATATGTATGTATGTAAGTATACATGTATGTACGTATAAACACACATAAGCACGCACATATATGTATGTACATATGTGTGTGTGTGTATGTATACACACACACATACACACACGCACATTTATATATACATATAATTTACTTTTACCAGAAGAGTGGTGACAGTGACTTCGAAGTTTTGCCATCACTTTGTTAAATAACAAATATTAAAGTATTGAGCAAACCTTTAGTTTAATGTTCGGTTATTTTATTTATTGGAACCCGGCATAAATTCCTCTTTTGAGGTCGATGAATTAAGTACCAGCTGTGCTGCAGAGTCGATGTTATCCAGTAGCCTCTTCTCCTGAAAACATTTCAGGTTTTGTGTCTAGAGCAGAAAGGATTATAACTGGACATAAAAACAAAGATTTATCTGTGTGTGTGTGTGCGTGTGTAAAGGTGCGTGGCCTAGAGGTAGTTTCGTTTCCCAGATGGAAATGTTAATTTCCCATTTATCCAGCGAGGAATTCGAAAGCTATAACAATGCCAAGAAGCGCATTGTGACCAAAGGTGTATCACAACATCCTACAGTATGGTCGATAAAGTGATACACGTACACACACACATGCACTTGAAACAACATTAGGTTGTATTAACATTAGAACGTGTATAAATAGCATTTACCATATGCAAATAAACATGGAACACTACTAGGTGTAATATTTTGTCCCAGAAAATATTTCAGACCCGGTATTTGGACCTGATTCGATCTCTTCAGTGACGAACACCTCATTCATTCTGTGCGAAATTGACGATACATTTTCCAGTATAGAAGTCAGTAAACAAACCATTAAATGATCTACGTGAATGCTAATCAGGCTTGAGACATTATTGAATTAAAATTCTAAGGCGACCAAACCAGGTCTCCTCGATGACCCATCAGTGTTTTGAGAGAAGCCTTGTGCTTCATAACACAACGTTTCTTTTAGAGGTTTCTCTGAGGCGAAGAGAAAGTAATTCCATACTGATAACTATTGGGCTCGTGATACTTGTTGCAACGATACTTGATACAATGTAAAGGACGAGAGAATGGAACAGGCTATGCACGAACCATGTCCACCATAACATTATTCATCACTCAGGTTGTTCAGCAAACGAAGACACTAGCATCAGCATCGTCACATTTTCTTCTGGTGACAAATAAAGAGGTGATGGAGACAGCTAGAGGATGTTACTTGGAGTCTTTAGCTGTGACCCTGCTCTCAGACGGTCATTGGGTGATGGTCATTTTTAGACAGATCTGGAACAAATGTGGACTTCATACTACACGACAAAATATTGAATTCAGAATGCAACTGTGCAGCTCTGAAGTGGCGAGAGTTCAGTCAATATACTCATATACTTAAATGTACACATACATACATACAGACAGACAGACAGACACACACACACACACACACACACACACACACACACACACACACACACACACACACACACACACACACACACACACGTATATATATAGATACAATACATACATAGATACAATACGTACATATAGGCACATACGAATATTGAAACAAATACTCCTGCATACATAAATGCCAACTTGCTGTCGATTAGGTCCATTTTTTGTGCTCCGCTTCTCCTTTCTCTTAAGCTTCAGTTGTTCCCTGTCACGGCCCTTGTGATGACGAAGATGCAAACCAGTCTCAGAGTTTCTCTCATGATATCTACCACTGTATATTCTGTTCTAACAAAAACATCTACGTTTAAGTGGGGATAAATAGTGCTTCCCTGTATTATTACTCTCTCTGTCGCTCATATATATATTTTTTACAAAACAGTATGGTAAGATCTAAACTTCATCTTCGAAGCACTGACATTATTCCAACAGAGTGTACATCCGGAGCGCAATGATAGCTCTCAGCTTTGCTACACTGTGTGACTTCGAGAGCGACGATACTGCGGAAGTGACGATATTTCATAGTCTCAAGACGCGCGATATCTCAATCATTGCAACTAAAAGCTCGCCGTCGTCTGTTTGTGGTTCCAAGAAGTTCGATGCTTGACTTTACTGCTTGATATTCAATAAAAAGAGTAAAGAAAAAGTGTGTGTATGTGTGTGTGTGCGCGTGTGTTTGTGTGTTTGTGTGTGTATTTAAGTATTTGTGTCTGCGCGTGTGTGTGCGTGTGTGTGAGCCACACAAAAAGTATTCGACCATATTTTAGAGTGGAAAATGTTTGTGTACAGATTTCTTAAAATTTTTGAAACCAAAGCTATTAAACTAGCAAGAAGCAAAATAATAAAACTGTCTCGCAACTATCAACTTTGTAAAAGTGAGCGCTTTACAAAAGCAGAGAGGGCACGGCTATAAAAACATACATGGACGACTACACCACTGAGGTTGCCAAATTCCAAAGAAACACAACAATAACGACAACAACAACGACGATGACGACGACGACGATGACGACGACAATGTAATGCTCTATTTGTACTACTTCTTGAAGTCTATCAAAATGTTTTTATGATTCTAACGAAATATACGTTTAGTTATTTAGTTCTACATTACATCGTCGAGTGTTGGCAAAGATTAAAATTACCGTCATATTTTCATTTTACGACAATATATAATGTGTGTGAGAGTGTTGAATAGTGTGCGCGTGTATATATATATATATATATATATACAGTACCATGCAAAAGTCTTCGGCCACTTTAAACTATTGAAAATTTCTACTAATTGCCAACTTATAAGTGGATGTTACGCATTGCGTATTTTACAGAGCGAACATTGGCCCTGTTGGAGTCATTTCCACACCTAGTCATTATATTTTGTAGTAGGGGTTTTGAACAGAAGGGAACATGCGAAATGACCAAAAGTGGCCGTGCAAAAGTTTTCAGCCACCTCACATAAACCAATCATGGTACAATGTTTTAAAACAGAAAAATGTCTATAATGAAAATCTAATACATAATGTTCATTTCAAGAAGTTACTGTACATTATTAATATTTCGTGTGGCTTCCCTTAGCTTGGATAATTACCTCAGTGCCCCTGGGAAGAGATGCATACAAATACTTCATCATCTTCACAAGTATGAAATACCATTCTCTGTAGCTGAGCTCCCACAACTTTTCAAGATTGCGCGGATTCTTCTGACGAACTCTTCTCTTTAGTTCTGTTCGCATTTGCTCGATAATAGTCAGGGCTTTGAGCTGGCCAATATTTCAATACGGTAGCACTTTCATGAGACAAACTTTGTTGTGTTGCACGCGATCTGTGGCATGGTGTTCCGTCGTGCTGAAAAATCTCACCTTCATCCAAGTCTAGTATCAAATTGTCCTTCAACAACCGGATATATTTGTCACTGTTCAAGTTAGTGTGACTTTTAACTAACTTTCTTGAACCATCACTTTTTATGTATCCCCAAAGCATCAAACTCTTACCCCCAAACTTCACTGTTTTCATCGTGTAACGTGGGTCGTTTCGTTTTCTAATAAGCGAGAATTTGTCAGAAGGACTCCAGGAAAGCGAAACGACTCACGTTATATCTATCTATCTATCTATCTATCTATCTATCTATCTATCTATCTATCTATCTATCTATCTATCTATCTATCTCTCTATCTATCTATCTATCTATCTAGCTATCTATATGTATATATATACATATATATATACATACATATATGATATATACACAGGATGTTCGGGATAAATTTGAAAATTTTTTATGTTTCCTTTCCTTTCTTCAGGAAAAGCTTGATGCATTAGTGAACAGTCAACGGCGTTGGAGAACATAAAAATTAAAGTTGTAGTTGAGAAAAAAGTTAGCTGATATGGAGGACCAGAATGTATCTGAAAATTGGAAAAGATTTCCCTGTATTATGATGATTCATACTGGGTGTCAAAATGCTGACATCATGACTGCTGCTCAATTCTTCGTAAGACATGACATGAATAGCTACAATGGAGACTACAAAGCCGTGGCTAGCAGAGAGATAGGCGTTCTGACTGCGTGCACATGCCAGAATTCCTCAAACAACTGATGAACAGGACCTTAAGCTCAATTTAGATGGCTGTGTGAAGCTGTAGGAGACTGGTCAAACCCTAGCTAGAGACGGATGCTGCTGGATGTTGTGGGGCAACAAGATTCAGTTCATACTTCCGAAGGAGGTAGTTGTGCTTGTCGGAGAATTTGAACGATTTCATCAGCCCCAATTTCTGGCGTCCTAATTCCCCCGATGGTAATCCCATCGATCACTATGTGTAGGGCGTTGTTGAGTAAGATACGGACCGCTCTACTGGCTAAGATCAAGGAAGTGTTTAATGATCTTCCCGGGGACATAGTGGAAAAACGCATGTGCCAGGTTCTAGAGCTGTCTTGTGGCCGCAGTGGAAGATGAGGGCGGCTACTTTGAATAAATTGTTTTCTCCCAGCCATAATATAAGAACTAGACTTAATTTTTCTTGAAAAACCTTTATTTTCAGATAGGATTTTGCATTTTCTTTCCCTTTTATACAAAATGTCAAATTTAACCCGAACACCCTGTATACATATTGATACACACTCACCTCTGGTTTTTAATTCTCTCCAATGTGGTCCATTAGCAATGAAGTGGACTCTAGGCAACACTAGCATTGGTGGTGTTGCATAACCGTTGGCATTTACTGCAAGGCAGACTGTCACCAGGGTCCCTCTCTCAGCGGAAGTCATCGCTCCTACTTGTTTCACTCCTTTCTCTGCCACAATTCGATCTGGTCGTTGCACTCTTGTGACACCCGTCTCATCAGAGTTGTAGATGTCATGGCCCTCAAACCTGTAGCGGCCAAGCACCTCTGTCAGATTATCGAAAAACTTGTCCACGTTAGTTCGATTGAAGCTTGTTGCCCTACTCAAACTTGTGGCTTCTGGAAGTTCGGATGGAAAGGTTGGAATTCCACTTGATAAACTTTGAGAAACAGTCAACACCAGCGCAGTCATTGGCAGACCAGGAATCTGGACACTTGATTTAATTGGCCTTCGCATAGTCGTAAGCAAGGCTTCGAATGTCAGAAGGAGTCAGACCATAGTAAAATTTTAGCAGCTTTAAGGATGTAGGTCACAAGCAAGTCTTCTTGCCCCTTTGTAAAAACTGCACCCGGAGAAGCATATCCAACACTGGCTATTTTCCCCTCTGTCCTTAGTTTCTTGCAGTATCTCTGCAGCGTCATGAAATTCACCTGAAAATATAAAGGAGCTGGAGGTTTATTTTTTGGTACAGCTGACATTCTGTTAACATCTTAAAAAAGGTTAGTGTAAGAGATACCGATAACTTCATATCTAAAGAGCCTGAAACCTACCTCGAAATCTTTGGCAACATCCCATAATGATTTCTTTCCATCCACAACTTTTCTGGAGGTTCTTTCCATGACATTAGGAGGGGTATCCCCCCTTGTGGTCTTCCTTCTGTAATTTCTAGGCTTGGCGTGTTAAACTGAAATAGAAGGGGTAAGTTGATACACTGTAACAATCAGCCCCGACCATGGATTTCTTGGGATTACCTCGTACACAGCACTAGCAATGCATAGCATCCAGGACACACCTTCATGTATCGAAGTCAACTTCCAACACTTCCTAATGAGCCACAAACTACTTCAGTAACACCAATTGTGCTTTGGTAGTTAAGTAAATAACTTTGTGGCAAAATTTCGCTTTTGGAGTAAAAAAGTCGTTTTTTGAGCCATACCTTTCCCAGTGACAGTCCGCCAGTGCAATACGCATGTGCAGTCATGATGCTATGGAGTTGGCCTTCACGAGGTAGAGACCCGAATGCCAGCTATTTCTTGAAGTTGGAACCAATGGGCTTCTAACAACTTACCCGTGTAACAACTAGACCCGGCCTCCCCTAATCGACACATCCCCTCCCCCACAAATTGCAGGTCGATTTTTACCAAAATTCGAAACCCTTATTGTGGCTGGAGTTGTTGTTGTTAAGTCCCTGATCGAGCAGATTTATGAACAAAGTCGTTCTTACCCTGACCGTCTCGTTTTATATTTATTTCAGATATGGTGTATCTAGGACTACAGAATTCAATGTGCTCTTTCCCGTATTTTAAGACGAGAAAGCGCGATTTGACTGCTATTTCTACCAGATCAACTTTTGCTGATGTTGTTGTAGATGTTGCAATTGATGAGGTTGCTATTGCTCTTCTTCTGGCTTCTGTTGTAAATGTTTTATTGTTGCCATTTGTTATTGTTGTTGTTGTTTTACTATTGTTGTTGTTGTTGCTAATGTTGTTACTCTTGTAATTTCTCGTAATTGATACGGAAAAACAGAAAGTGACTGTGGATATGTATAAGAGGGATGTTGGAGAGAGCGAGAGAGAGAGAGAGAGAGAGGAGAGAGAGAGAGAGAGGAGAGAGAGAGAGAGAGAGGAGAGAGAGAGAGAGGAGAGAGAGAGAGAGAGAGAGAGAGAGAGCAAGTTAAGTTTTTATGAAAGGAAAGTGAAAGAAAGCGAAAAAGAGACGGAGATAAATAGATAGGTGGAGTGGAAGCGAGAGAGAGAGAGGGAGAGAGAGAGAGAGAGAAGGAGAAAGAGAAAGAGAAAGAGAGAGAGATGAGGGAAGAAAGACGGAGAGTAAGAAGAGGAGAGGAGTAAAAGAAAAAAAATGAGATGGGATAGAGACACAGAGATATAGAAGGTAAGAGAGAGAGAGAGAGAGAGAGAGAGAGAGAGAGAGAGAAGAGGAGGAGAGAGAAACAATGTGAGAGGGGGAGGAGGAGAAAGCGAGAAGCAAAGTGAGAGGAGGAGAAGGAGGAGGAGGAGGAGGAGAAAGCGAGAAGCAAAGTGCGAGGAGGATGAGGAGGAAGAAGAGAGAGGTGAGAGGGATCGAAGGAGAAAGAAAGAGGCTAAGAGAGAGAAGAATATAATGAAATAAAAACCAGGCAAAAAGTAAGAGAGAGGGAGAGATAGATAGATAGAGAGAAAAAAAGAGAGAAATAGAGATAGATAGATAGATAGATAGATAGATAGTGAGAGACAGAGATTTGAAGAAAGAAAAAGAAGTAGAGAGATGAAGAGAGAAACAAAGTGAGAGAGAGAGAGAGAGAGAGAGAGAGAGAGAGGGAGAGAGAGAGAGAGAGAGAGAGAGAGAGAGAGAGAGAGAGAGAGAGAGAGAAAATGACCAGTAAGTTTTTGGCCGGAAATTAGTTCCCCTACATTCCTACATTGCTGTATCATAGAATCTTTAATTTTGGCAGCTGTTTGTCTCGAAAATGGGTGTCATAAAAACATCTCCATTTCATTAATTTGCGTAGAACTCTGCTGTGTATGTGTGCAGGAAAGTCTGCATGAGTGTGTGTGTGTGTGTGTGTGTGTGTGTGTGTGTGTGTGTGTGTTATTTTTGCGTCAATAGTTAGTTTATTCTATATCAATATGCCTATATATGTATACATAGGCACAGGCGTGGCTGTATGGTAAGAAGTTTGCTTCCCGACCACATGGTTCCGGATTCAATCCCACTGCATGGCACCTGGGGCAAGTATATTCTATAACCTCTGACCGACCAAAACCTTGTGAGTGGATCTGGTTGACGGAAATTGAAAGAAGCATATATGTGTGTGTTTGTGTGCGTGCGCAGGTATGTTTACGTTCCCGTAACTTAACGGTTCGGCAAAAAGATTCCGAAAGCATAAGTACGAGACTTTAAAAAAACGTAAGTACTAGAATCAATTCATTCGACTGAAAATTCTCTAAGTAAAGGATAAAAGATAGGGCGACGAGCTCACAGATTCGTTAGCAGACGGGGCAAAATGCTTGTCGGCATTTCGTCCCTCTTGGCGTCCGGAGTTCAAATTCCACCGAGGTCGACTTTGCCATTCATCCTCCCATTTTCGATAAAATAAGAACCACTGAGCACTGAGATCGAAATTGCTGGCCTTGTGCCAAAATTTCAAGCCTGTATATATATATGCGTGTGTGTGTGCGTGTGTTTATGTATGTGTCTGTCTGTCTCTGTCTCTCTCTATGTATATGTGTATGTATGTATGTATGTATGTATGTATGTATGTATGTATGTGTGTGTGTGTGTGTGTGTATGTATGTATGTATGTATGTATGTATGTATGTATGTATGTATGTGTGTGTGTATGTATGTATCTATCTATCTATCTATCTATCTATCTATCTATCTATCTATCTATCTATCTATCTATCTATCTACCTACCTATGGTTAGAAGTGTATTACCCCGTAGGAAGGAATATAGGAGAATTTGTTTTGTGGGTATGAGCATGCACGTGAAAGTCAAAACATGTAGTGAGTTTTAAAATTTCGTAATAGATCTATTCAAATACTAAACCGGTTTCGATGATTTTTTAAATTTATCAATGGTACAAATAAATAGGGGGTTTATGAGAGTTTAAATTTATCATGGAAAATTATGAAAAACATGTTTAAACGATCACATGTTGAAATGTTCATAGAAATTTCAATGAGTTTCACAGAGACAATAATACTAGTTTAAATGTTCGATGAAGATCATAACAAATATCCATAATTGGAAGATTAGTCATATTGAGTTTCTATAAGAAATCCCCTGACACACTTAAAACTTTGTCTTATGTACAATACACAGTCCAAGAAATATGGAAACATACTACACCATCCATCAGAATATAGTGCTTCTGATGAACGGTCTGCGAATGAAAAAGAACTCAAAGCATGTAAAATTATTAAAAGTCAAAGACAGCACAAATCTCTAAAAGGGTAACTTACCAGTGCCACTATCCTCATCACCACAAGAATCATCCCCAACACTATTATCACCATTAACCCTTTCACCACATCCATCATTATCATCCTCATCATCATCACCACCACGACAAGCATCAACTCTGCCACCACCACCACCACCATCATGATGGTGGTGGTGATGATGTTTGTGGTTATGCTGGTCGTGGTAAGTGCATGTGGTAGAGATGATTGTGGTGGTTGAAGAGATGGTAATGGTATTGGTGTGGTTAGTTGTGGTGGCGGTGGTGATTGTTGCGAGGATCATAAAGTGGAGATGGTGCTGCTGGCTGTAAGTGGTGGTGGTGGTGATAATGATGGTAAGTGGTGGGTTTGAAGGTAGTTTGGTAGATGTGATGGCGTTTGTAGTGATGGTGATGATGGTGTTGAGTGGAGGGTGATGGTGGTGATAGTAGATACAATTGTTAGAGGTGGTGTTAATGGTGTTAATGGTGGTGGTGAAGTTGGTGGCATGTGTATGCGTTGATAGTTGCGATGATGGTTGAAAAGGCTGTTGGCATTATTGTGCCATCCTTCCTTCACTTTAAATCCACCCCAGACATTTTAGTATCCCCCCCCCCCTCCACAAAAGCTGGAGACCAGACTCATCTCTGAAGAACACCTTCAGCCTCACCACATCTACATTGACTATCACGACTACGACGACGACGACGACGACGACGACGACGACGGCCACGACGACGGTTATGACGTCGACCGTGACCACGGCGATGACGACACGTGACGTACAACTTACAATCGATATTGATCAAAATCGATTAGGCTAATCGACACAATGTAGCTTAATTATATCATAATGATAAAAAGGAAATATAATCGAAGCCACAGACTGCCTGGCTGACTGACTGACTGAAGGGCCTTTTAATTTGTATATTTTTTCACGCGAATTGTAAGTTCAATAAAGATTAATGGCTTCCTTTTTATCCGCCACAAGGGCCTGATATTCAGTACAGTTCGATAGGAGACAGTTCAATAAGATACAGTTCTACAGGAAACTTTTTTATTGGTTACTGTTCTATAGGAAATAGTTGTTTACGAAACAGTTCTGTATGATACAGTTGCGTTTCTATATCATACACTTGTATAAGATGCAGCTCTATAAGAGACAATAGTATAGGTTATATTTCTATAGGATACAGTTATAGTCATGTCCATTATGTCATGTATATTATATGACAAACTATACAGTCATTTAATCGTAACCGAATGAACTAATATACAAAGGCAATATAGTTATTTCACTATTGAAGGATTCAAATAGGAGGGACTTATTCTAGAATCTCAACAAGTGAGCTAAAAGACTGGTCAGTATATTTTGACCTGCAAATCAATCCTAGATAATCTAATACGGCATATTAGAAATTACTTCAAACCTAACCGAATGGATATATAGCAGTGCCACTGTTGAATGGTTTAAGCAAATCAATAATAAACCCAATTGTGAATTTATCCAATATGACATCGTGGACTTTTACCCCTTTACCTCTAAAAACGACCTTCTACATGCACTTCAGACCAGTAAAGTATACACAGTTGATATTTTTATGATAATGAATTACAGAAAGTCCATATATTTTTCATGGTGACTCTTATTGGGTAGTAAAAGAATGGCGACGATTTCTTTGATGTTGGCATGGAAAGTCATGATGGGGCAGAAAGAGCGGATCTGTTTATCCGTTATATCCTACCTAAACTCAGCAATGATGTAAAGGAGGCTAATTTAAGGTCGTAAAGGGTCAACTGTCTAGGAGCAGTATATAAGAATGGCTACTAAATGGATAACTTCAGAAAAAATTATACAAGATAAATAATCAACTCAATTTAAAAATCAGTTTGCACTAAGCTTAAAGAAGCCAACGTCCTGGATATTAATATAAACCTTAGCACAGGCAAATGTAAATCTTTTCATAAACCTAATGAAGCCACAAACAACTAGACGATTCCGAAAACCTATTGACATCCACTTCCCACGCTCACATAACTATCTCTAGATCTTTAATAGGAATACGGCAAGGGTTAGTTATAGGCTCGATGATATTTAGCTATAATAAGAATAATAGCGTTAGGAACACTCCTCAAAGATCTTGTAACTATAGACCACCCGGCAGTTTCCTTTCAAAAAAAAGTACCAGGAAAAAGAAAAGGCCTACAAGACCAAAGTTACCGACATAGACAGGACGGTAAAAAGTTACATCGGAAATGACTTCAAGAAAGATGTACACAGCACTTAGCTTCATTCAGAGACAAGAATAAAAGAAACGCCACATCTTTATCCAAAGTGGCAAGGAGCATAAAATACAGGAGTGTGGAAACTGCCCCATTATAAGTAAGATCAAGAAGTAAAAGGGTCAATGAAGCTAAGCCACCTCTGTATTAGAGGGAAGCTGAATATCGAACATCTTCATTATCGGGTAAGAAATATTCTTTCCTTGCTTACACACTCAACAGTTTAAATAAAGATTCTCAGACACAAACCCTTTTTTATTGCATCACTTATCCAGCCTGGATGATGTTATCTATATTCTACATCCCACCCTCCCATATCCACCCTACATCAAAGCTCTCAGGTACACATGGTTCAATTCAAAACGATATACACATAACACTCATGCATAACGTTTTATAAAGTTTTACAAATTTATAAAATTTATAAATTTTGTGGAAGTTATAAATTAATTAGTATGCACGTGCACACGCAGTCCCATAATTGTAGGTGTGTGCGTGTGTGTGTGTGTGTGTGTGTGTGCGTGCGCGTGCGCATGCATATATTTATATTTATGCATGACTGTGTGTGTTTGTGTGTGTGTGTGTGTATATATATATATATATATATATATATATATATATATATATAACATACATTTGCGTGTGTGAGTATGCATGCATGTATGTATGTATGTACGTATGTATGTGTATATATGTGTATGTACATATATACGTATGTATGCGTGTGTGTACAAGTGAAAAAGTACAGGTGTGTAAATATACATGCCATTCTCTATACAAACTGCTATAATTCGTGTATATGCATGTATGTGTATATTAATGCATAAATAACATAGTGTAATATAAAATAAAATGATATAGTGTAATATAATATAAAACAATATAATCTAGTATAACCATAATACGTTATGATAAAATATAGTTATATTTATGGAAATTCTCATATTTCTATGCAAACTCCCACATAACACACATCATATGAGAATACATAGACGCAGATCGCGTAGCACGCATGCGTATAGGACATTCCCTCTAAATGCATACATTCGATATTATCTACCACTAGGTGGCACTCTGGTCAGAAGGGTAGTCGGGTATGTTACCTTGTCTTGGTTCTTTTCATTCAAAGTTCAAATTCTGCAGTTGTCTACTAGGGTGGCACAATTAATCCGTCGGCGGGCTTAACACTCCCACTTGATCTTCAGTTTCTTTAGTGGATGTCCATTCAGTTGTAAGCATTAGAGCCAGGTTTCCAGATCGAGGCCACCTTCTTCTTTCTCTTTCCTTCTCCCAGTTTTTGAGGTCATTTAAGGTGCTTCCCCCCCTCAACGTCTTGAGGCCCTATAAGATGCTCTCTCCGATTTCTTAAGTCTTTGATGCCCTATAAAATGCCATGGACACCGCCTTTCTTCTTCACTAAACTGTAAAAAAACAGAACAAACTATTCCTTGTCCATAGTTCAATTGGAGAGGTATTATTAGGTACCTTGACCAAGGACATAATGTTAGGTCGGTGGGGGGATAAGGAGGAGGGGGTAGGAAGCGGCAGCCCATTAACATATAGACGCACCTTCTAATTATCTTATACTTGACATGTCAATTAATCACTGACTGATTAAACTGGGACTAATTACTAGCCCTCCACCACTCCAGCCGTCCATCACCGTAGCCCTCCACCAAACGCACACATACAGACGAGCACAGATGTAGTGCTACATATACACATCCATACATATACCCACATAAACATACATACACGGACATGTGAGAACTCACACACTAACACACGCACACACACACAAACACATTCTACGCATGTGACACGTTGCCTTACACACATATCCACATAATACGTATACACACGCACAGAGCCACACAGAGACTATTTCTATTCTTTGTCCAATCCATCAACTCTAAACCACTACAAATGGTACAACAACAGCAACAACATCATCAAAAACAACAACAACAACAACAACTCAATACCAACAGGACAACAAAACATGCAACGGCTACAACATCATTAACAACAACGATAATTAGAACAAAATAACTGAAACATTAACGAACGAAAATGAAACAAAAAGCAACAAAAACAACAATAGCAGCAACAACAACAACAATAATGATAACAACAACATAATTAACAACAGCAATAATAATAATAATAACAACGTCAACACCAACTTGAACCGATTAACAGCAGCAACAACAACAACAATACATTTTTATTAATAGGCATTGAAAATTTTGAAGTTGTTTAATCTTCTGTTGGCTCTGATGGAATGAAGGCGAATGGCTTCGTGGCTTGGGGGTATGCGGCTCGCGATCGTGAGGTCGTGAGTTCGTTTCCCAGCGGCACGTTGTGTTCTTGAGCAAGGCACTTTATTTCACGTTGCTCCAGTCCACTTAGCTGGCAAAAATGAGTAGTACCTATATTTCAAAGGGGGCCAGCCTTGTCACACGTCGTGTCACGCTGAATATCCCTGAAAAACAACGTTAAGGGTACGTGTGTTTGTGGGGTACTTAGCTACTTGCACGCTAATTTCATGAGCAGGCTGTTCTATTGATTGGATTGACTGGAGCACTCTTCGTCGTAACCGACGGAGAGCCCAGACAGTCCCGATGGAAGAGATGTGGTCAAAGACATTCTAGCCGGGACCATCTCGTTTGTTTTTGTCAAGAAGAGTGTGTCTTGGATTACATTATTCATTGTACTCTTTCCTCTTTTCTAAAGACAGTAGAATATGATTTGAGAATATCTAGTTGTTATTTCCACTTAGAGGTTCCTCTTTCCGAATGAAATATTGAATAAATTAAAAGCTATAAATATTTAAAATGTTATTATTACAACAATTATTGGGGCAGAATTTGTTCCGACTCATATTCTGAGTTCAAACACCGTCGCAGCTGACTTTGCCTTTCGTCTTTCGAGATCGATAAAATAAGTACCAGTCTTTCGTAGTCAATGTTTCCGGCTGATTTAACAAACGTAGAAAGTGGTAGTAACAGCAGAATTAACAACGACGTCCACAACATCACCACCACCAACACCGACAAAGACATAAAAGAAAAAAAAACATGTGAAAACATCGGCACCAACACCACCACCGCCACCACCACAAAAACCAACCAAAGCAACAACCATAACAAACAAGAAAATCAGGAACATGAAAAAAGAAATTCTTCACACATAATACGGGAAAATTCAACCACCGCCGCCATCATTACCACAATCAACGCTAACATAGTCACTGAAAACGACAAAAACTACAAAGTGCACGTTAACGGTTTCGCGTAAAGCTGTCAATGAACACCTTAAGAAATACAGGAAGTACGTTAAAAAATGGAAGAAGAGTTACTCTCAACACTCCTGAAGCCATGGTGCAAACGCACTCAGAAAAAACAATAGCATACAAAGCGACAGGAGTAAAAAGTCGTTAATTAGAACGGGCAACACAGCAACAAATTGAAAAGTGTCTACGTCCAGTGTGGGACACGAAAACTTACGTTACCTGTGGGAAGCTCTATGGCACTGTAGAGGTGAGATTTACCATAGAGGAAGAGGCAAGGAAGCACTCCACATTGGTCATAAGAATGAAGACCTATTTCTGGTACTCGTATACCTATGTCGTCGATTGTTGAAAATTAAAATTGGAGACATACTACCAGAAATAGACATCTGCTGGTTGGTGGCAGCTTTCTCTCTGTACACAGGGGACAAAACAATTATACTGTACGTGCAGAAATTGCAAAAACAAACTGGTTGAGAGAAGACATGGAGTTGTGGGTGCAGATAGATTACGAAAGTTTAGAGGTAAACCTGGACATCGTAAATTTGTCAGATAACACCAACTTCCACGTGGCTGTTGAGAGTTGAAAGCCGAGGTGTCACCTGTCTGGGGACACAAATCATCTGGAGGCCTTTTGCCCACAACAAAAGAGAAGGGAGATCTCCACTTTTGTCGACACCATCACCATCACCATAACAACAGTAACAGCACCAGCAGAGGCGGGT
This sequence comes from Octopus bimaculoides, assembly GCF_046866305.1. Lineage (NCBI taxonomy): Eukaryota > Metazoa > Mollusca > Cephalopoda > Octopoda > Octopodidae > Octopus > Octopus bimaculoides. The sequence goes on along the minus strand of NC_142951.1, from coordinate 19,386,680 downwards.
GACCACAACAGCTGCAAAACAACAGTAACCGTAGCAGCAACAATTACAGCAGCAGCAAAAACAACAAAAACAACGACAGTGGAAGCAACAACAGCAAACAAAACAAAGAGCACACCAACGTCTATGGCTTCTACATTCCAGACAAAAGTAAAAACAACGGCATTAGAATCGCCCCTCCCCAAAACAACATCTTGATCAACATAATAGTAGCAAAATTCCCTCCAAGATTTGCTCCTCCCATTTTCGGATCACTCGAACATGTCCTGTTGTGAAGGGGACGATGAAAAGCCTAAATGGAAAAAAGTCGGCAGGTCTAACAAAAGAAAAAAAAAAAACAACCAAAAACACACCGACACCATCACAAAAAACTGGCAGGTATGATCAAAGCGGGGAGTTGTCTTTGAGAAAAAATCCACAAATACTTTCTAAAATCGTAGGCTACACAGCTTACAAATGTGTGATATGCACGGTCGACTTAGATTAGCTTCGTAGGTAGGGATCCGGTTAGTGGAAGCTGGAGGCATAACTCCCGATGTGCAAGGATTACCAAGGATTACCAAGGATTAATGAATTAGTTGAGCGGGCATTGACAGGGTCAGTCGTCAACAACAGATGGTGGTTTGCTCTGAAAAGGGCGATTAGAGTAGAATCAATTAGGTTCAGTAAGGTATTAGCGATAGAAAGGAATAGAATAGAGGGAAACTTAGAAAAGACGCTTAGGAAAGGCACCACAGCTGACGTGCTGGCGGCGAGATTGGCCTGGACCAATTCTTCAACGCTAAGCACGAAGGATGCATTGCCAGAGCTAAGTTAAGTGCTCTAAGAAACCAGGGAACGAAAGCCTGACGATGGACCCGAGTGGCAGAGGCACAACGTGGCAGCAAAGTCACAATTCGGTCTTTGGTGGACCAAAATGGGTGCACGGTACTTGAGCACGAGCAGATGTGTACGGCATTTCAGCAGCACTTCACCCAATATTTGGGACGAATGGCAGTCCGGAACGTAGGATGGACTTCAGTGCTTACCTCGGCGACATTCCACAACTCTCGACAGGAAAGGGGTGGAGCTTTGCAAAAATACGGGTGGCAATGATGGGCTGCACGGGGGTGGGAGGCAAATTGCTTGGTTGGATGGTCTGCCCTACGAGCTTTACTTTTAATAATTTGAATAATTTGAATAATTCACCTTTGGAAACATGGGTGTTTTATTCATCCTTAAACTAACCTTATGGAGGGACGTTTTGAGCGAGATGGGCTACTCAGCCTGAAGAAAATGCGCTGTTTATCTTGATATGAAATCACCATGTCGCGCATATATGGCTGTGATGCATGTGCCTAATATACCCTTGTCAGACGGGTAGACATGACGGGTATATTGAACTTCGTATATTTTTACCCCAGCGTCACTTTGATGGCATTCGCTGCTCTCTCACTCAATAATAATAATAATAATAATAATAATAATAATAATGATAATAATAATAATAATAATAATAATAATAATAATAATAATTCTTTGGAATTCTTTGGGGTTTGGATAATTCACCTTTGGAAACATGGGTGTTTTGCTCAACATCCTTAAACAAACCTTATTCAGGGAGCTTTTGAGCGGGATGGGCTACTCGACCCGAAGAAAATTCTAACTGGGCCCCACCTGCGTGGTCAGGCACAGTTTCATCTTGATATTAGATCACCATGTCGCGCACATATGGTTGTGATGCATGTGCCTGGTGTACCCTTATCAGACGGGTAGTCATGATGGGTATAGTGGGCTTCGTATATTTTATCCCAGTTTCACTTTGATGACATGCACTGCTCTTCTCACTCAATAATAATAATAATAATAATGATGATGATGATGATGATGATGATGATGATGATGATGATGATGATGATAATAATAATAATAATAATAATAATAATAATAAAGACTTGCTAATAAAAATTGAAAAAATATGGCATCTCAAGGCGACTACCGTACCAGTGATTGTAGGATCTCTAGGAATGATAAAAAAAGGTACTGAAACCTATTTGAAAATGATACTAGGCTTACCATCCCTACAGGAAGTACAAAAAAATCGTGCTAACTGGAACGACTCATGTACTGTAGGCTAGTGAATTTGAGAAGGAGAAGGGTGCTCTTCCCAGATGCCCCCGAAGCATCGAGTGGTTCAGGATTGGTGGGGTACCTGAGCCAACGCCAGGTGGTTACCACCGCTCTATTGGGGAACTTTCATTGTTATATTCTTGATTGATATTATTGTTGTTGTTTTAATTGTGTACTCGTTGTTTTGTGTAAAACCCCCACTGACCACATCTTCTGTATTGTCCCATATACGTCGGACCTGGTGGCCAATAAATGAAATTAGTATTGTTGTTGTTGTTGTTGTTGTTGTTGTTCTTCTTCTTCTTCTTCTTCTTCTTCTTCTTCTTCTTCTTCTTCTTATTGTTATTATTATTATTATTACTACTACTACTACTACTACTACTACTACTACTACTACTACTACTACTACTACTACTACTACTACTACTACTATTATTATTATTATTGTTGTTGTTGTTGTTGTTGTTGTTATTATTATTATTATTATTATTATTATTATTAGTGGTAGTAACGAAGAGAAAATGCAAAGAAATAAGATAACAGTGGACAGGAAAATGATAATGATGATGATGATGATGATGATGATGATGATGATGATGATGATGATGATGATAATTATGATGATGATGAAAATGAGGAGGAAGAGGATGTACAAAAAGAGCAACAATAACATGATGAAGAGTATAATAATATTTATGATAATACTCATTTATATATACACAAGCAGCCACATATACGCATATGTACACACACACACACACACACACACACACACACACACACACACACACACACACACACACACACGCACACACACACACCTAGACATACATGAAAATAGATAGCTAAAAAGGAAGACAGACAGACAGACAGACAGATAGATAGGTAGATAGATAGGCTATTTTATCTGAATCTGTATAGCAACGTATATATATATATATATATATACACGCACACATGAGTACTTATGTGTATGAGTGTTCAGATGTGTGTGTGTGTGTGCGTATGTGTCTATGTGTGTGTAACTGTATTTACGTGTATGGGCGCCCAACTTTCTATTATATCCTCCGGTTACTTGTCCGACACATCTAAATAGCGTTACTCTTCTATTCTTCCATTCTTCACTCTTATTTATTACTTCCTTCCTCTAACACCACCACCCTATATCTCCTCCACTCCCTCCTACCCCCTTCTGATTCCCCCCTCTCTCGCTTTTCTTCAGTCTCACAACCTTTTATTTTCCATCATTAAATTACTCTTGCAAGCCAAGTAAGCAGACAACAACAAACAGAGTACTTCTAGCCCATAGCACTTGTGTCACAATATCTAACCTTAAACAACACGCACACAACATACCACATGCAAACACACAGAGATGCTCGTTGACATAAACGGACAAGTGCAATTATGTGTGTCTGTATATATATATATATATATATATATATATATATATATATATATATATACACACACAAACACATACACACTCACATAGTATAAGCATTAGCGAGATCGATAGATAGATAAATAGATAGATACAGTGTTAAAAGGAGACAGATAGAAACGGGATACGGATATGTGTATGTGTTTGTTTGTCTGTGTGGAGAAAACAATTGATATGGTGAGGTAAGAGAGGAGGTTCGAAAGTGAGAGGACGAAGAATAAAGAAACAATTATCAGCAGTAAGAAGGAGAGGAGAGTGGGGAGAAGCAAGAAGGTGTTGGCGCCTCATAAAATGGATTACTAGCGAAAGAACTAATTAACCAAAAGCCTATTCTAATCTACAGCAAAAGCAAATAAAGTTTTGAAGTTTATAAGCTAGTTGCGTTTTTGTTAATATTACAGTTTAATTTCAGTGTAGTTTGCGAGAAGTGTCTGGCTGTGCGTTCTACCAGATTTAGACGAAAGCAAGAATGTGTTGCCTGTTGTAAAGAATTCGCCATCTTTGTATTGCTATGCCAAATAAATTTGTTCGTTTCTTTCTTATTTCTTTATTGCCCACAAGGGGCTAAACATAGAGGGGACAAACAAGGACAGACAAAGGGATTAAGTCTATTACATCGACCCCAGTGTGTAACTGGTGCTTAATTTATCGACCCCGAAAGGATGAAAGGCAAAGTGGACCTCGGCGGAATTTGAACTCAGAACGTAACGGCAGACGAAATACCGCCAAGCATTTCGCCCGGCCTGCTAACCACTCTACCAGCTCGCTGCCTTCTTTCTGCTGTTATTTGAATTAATACGAAAAATATTTTCATCGTAGTGTCTTCTGGTTGTACCAGGGTTAAAAAATAATAAGTACTGGACTCGATTCGTTCGACTAAACCCAACATGGCCGAAGTTCAATGACTGAAACAAGTAAAAGATATATATGTGTGCGTATGTGTAGTAGTAATAGTAGTAGTACGGTGGCATGCGCTGTAACAGCGCATCTCTGCAACTGTCACTTGTTGGTGATTCTCTCCTCTTGGTGGATGACACCTTTGTACCACTCGGGTGACAGCCCTTGAAGCCATGGGTCTGTTTGGGTAGTCATTGCTGATGAGGGTTTAGGAGGTCAGAGTTCAAATCCTACCTCAACTTCTCTTAGTCGCCTTTTACGACACGGGGAGGAAATGTTGGGTCTATTCTTTGACATGCTGGTTACCACACAGCCCTAGTGCAACGTGCAATGAAGTGTTTTGCTCAATAACACAACACACTACTCGGTCTGGGAATCGAACCACGATCTGGTGATCATGAGAGCAACACCATAACCACTAGGCCACCAGAGAAAATTTACATTTTATACTCAACTTCCTCGGTCAAACAACAGTAACTTCCATTCCACATAATTTTCACCAATCAAGTTACCGTAGAAGACACACTTGTTTAAGATATCAGTCAGTAGGCGCGAACTCTAAAGCAGGTAATTTCGAATCAAACTTCTTTACCACATAGTCATGCCATGCAGCCATCCCACGCTTGTCTATTGTATCAATTATTTCTGGTAAATCATCCTTTTCATGCAACCATGTAGGAAAATCTTACATCCATCCGTATCGTATGCTACTTATGAGTAACGATTTTTTAGTTTCGGATGGCAGACATGCGCATTGAAGCTCAACCTGATTTCAAAAGATGGTGGCCTGAAAGGAAATCTTTATAGGCTGGTCTGGAAATCTCCTAAAAGGAGCAAATACGACGGGGAAAAAATCAGAAAAAGTTAATATTAAATTGTGATTTTTCGATAATAGCAGAGAGGCAAATATAATGACTGTGAGAACTGTGATATCAAAGAAATGCTGGGATATTATTGCGCGTAGGTTTGGTGTATGTGTGTGTGTGTGTGTGTGTATGTGTGTATGTGTGAACATGTTTAGGTTTGCAGTATAATATATATATATATATATATATATATATATATGTATACACACACACACACACACACATATATATGTATATATATATATCTGTGTGTGTGTGTATACATACATACATACATACATACATATATATATATATATATATATATATATATATATATATATATATATATATATATATATATATATATATACACACATACATATACGCACACATACACGCGCATACGGGGGTGTCTTCGCATGTGTGCGCGCGCATGTGTGCGCGCGCATGTGTGTATGTATGTGTACATATGCGTTTGAAATTGATTAGACTTGTGGTGTATATCTGTGTCTATGTATATATATATATATATATATATATATATATATATATATATATATATATATATATGTATATATATATATATATATATATGTATATGCATGTGTGTGTGTGTATGTATGTATGTATGTATGTATGTATGTATGAATGTATGATATGCATATATACCATGTGTCTGTTGTATCCGTGTCTCTGTGTCGTATTCCTTGCCAGAGTGGCTTGTTGGCTGGCTAGTCGACTGGTTGACTGGTTGACTTGCTGGTTGGCTGGCTGAGCGGTTGGTTGGCTGAGTATGCAGCTATTCAATCTCACACGCTCGCTTTCATTGCTTAAACGTTCTTAAGTGTATTGTTACAGGGGAAAAGCGAAATTAAAGTATTATGTTGCATGTGTTGTTACACGGAGACAAATGCATAACGATATATGTATATAGTGTGCGCGTGTGTATGCATACACACATACGCACACACATACGTACATACATTCATGCATATATATATATATATATATATATATATATATATATAATAATACAAAGAATATATATACATGTGTACACACATATATGTGCATACTTACATCTACATGTGTATATACATGCATATCAGGGTACAGGACGTTAGAACAATAAACTACAGACAACGGAACGAACATATATATATATATATATATATATATATATATATATATATGTGATGATTGCCTCATCTTGTCAGATGGTAACCGTCTCACATTCAGCCCGATTTGCTTTCATACTTACCTGGGCGCGGATATGACTTTTCAGGCCCGCCATACATCCACCACCATAAGACTTTATAAAACCCACAACGGATCAATTGAGACATCTGTGTGTCATTGGATTTAAGTGACGAAAGCTTGTACAACACGTTTGCCACACTCTTGTTCGCCATAGTAAGTTCCAGAGACAAGATGACTGATATTATTTGGACAGTATGTTTTATGACAGAGTGTCTTTCTCCGAGCAGAGCTGTCTTCCCCACGGTTTTGTCGAAAATAACGGAGCATTCTCCACCCACCGGGGAATCCATTTAACCCATAAATGGGACCTTGACAGGTACTGCTGTTTCGGGTCAGAACGGACCTGAAAGAAATGGTAATGAAAGGCTAACTTCACGCTTCCCACAACTCTAGAACTTCCGGAATGTATCCTCACCATTGGATGCAGTTTCATGTCATACCTAAGAGAATGATGCATACATATATACATACATATATACATACGAACATACGTACGTACATACATACGAACATACATATGTACATACAGGTACATACGTACATACTTACAAGTACAGTAACATACTCATATAAAACGAGACACACACATGCTCAGTTGCACAATCATTTAAGTCTCTGTACCAGATTAGGCTTTGAGCTATGTCACAGGACTTTCTTACTTCATTTCTTGAGAGAGCCAAATTTGTCATATTTATACACACACACACACACACACACACACACACACACACACACACACACACACACACACACACACACACACACAGCTCGGGTAATATTGTGTCTCATGACGTAAGATAACAGGTACATACAATTAGTGCTCAGATTGAACTGCAAGTAAAAGCAGTGGTGTTATAACTGCCTACAGAAGATTAGCTATAGGCAATGTTTCAATCAAGCTCGAATATGTATATTAGAAGTGTAGACGGCAAACAACTGGTATCAGATCAAAGTGGATTTGCATGGTTCATTTTCCTTGTTCTTGTGTTTTTCGATAATAATGTTGGTAGCACTGTTGGTGGCTGGTTACATCGGTAGCACAATCGGATCACTGCATTTCTGAATGAAGGAGCATCTCACTACCCACGCGTCTTCCTCCCACAAACACTTAACCAATTGCGGCAACACCGCCAGACAGACGCCTCCATACAAGCCTCGGAGAAGAACACAAGAAATCGTATCAAGTAAGCTATATAGATCCACCGCCTCAACCCGAAAATTAACAGTCGATCGGAGATGGGCCGGTGGTTCATATGAAAACGGTGACTACGACTAACATCCTAACATACACCACCAACATCATCTTCTAGCATCCAATACGTCACAACGACCAACAGTTGGAGAGTTGCTGCTACTGCTGTTAAGCCGAATGCCGAGCGGTTTAAATTAAAATAACGAAATCGATGTAACTAGACATTTCTAGGACTGCTTCCTTCTGAGGATGGGTCATTGCGCCTGAAATATAAAGGTTTTTTGAAAAACTCTGCACTGTTAGGGGCTTTCTTTATTTTCTTTTCCGTTTTCTGCTTCTGTACTACAATGCTTCAAGCGAACTACAACGCTCTTATTTTAATAATAATAATAATAATAATAATAATAATAATAATAATAATAATAATAATAATAATAATAATATATTCACAAACACGACAGAGCTGGGACCTATATACACTGGAAGCTATGCCAATACTATGGAATAACAACAGAAAAAAGATGGTATAAACACACGCCAGAAAAGGTCACAGAAAACGAGAAAGCAACCATACTCTGGGATATGCCAATACACACAGATAGAGAAATTAAGGCAAATAGACCCGATATAGTTGTCAAAGATCATGAAGAAAAAAAATGCTTTCTAATTGATGTATCAATACCAGCAGATGACAATGTTTCCTTAAAAGAAATGGAAAAACTTTCAAAATACAAAGACCTGAAAATAGAGGTAACTCGAATGTGGAATCTAAAAACAGAAACAATTCCTATCATAGTAGGTGCCTTAAGTATAATAAAAAAATATTCAGACAAATACATAACATAAACACCAAGACTTACAAATATATATAACATACAGAAAATTGCACTACTGGGTACTGCACACATCCTACGCAAAACACTTTCAATACAGTAACCATAAGAGCATCACAGCAAACCACAGCACATACCCAAGGCGCACAGAGCTGCGCTCGGTAGTGAAGTGAAAGCATGTTATAAAAATAAAACTACTGAACAATAATAATAATAATAGAGTCAACGTACGAACATCTGGAAAATAATGGAGACCTGCCACATGAGCAAAAGGGTTGCAAGCGTAAGTGCAGAGGTATCAAGGATCAACTCCTGATGGACAAAACTGTACTTAGAGACTGGAAGAGGAGGAAAAGTAACTTAGCCATGTCATGGATCGACTATCGTAATCCCACATTCATCGATTATGGAATGTATGAACCTATTTGGCATTGCATCGAATGTTGAGTGATTGCTTGGAAAAAGTATGGCGAATTGGAGAACGGACCTGACAGCATACAGAAGAAGTTTAGGGACAGTAGAAATTAGGTGGGGCATCTTCCAAGGGGACTGCCTATCCCCACTGATCTTTGTACTGTGCTTCATACTGCTAACACTGATTCTGAGGAAAGCAAAAGCTGAGTATGTATTCAAAAGCCGCCAACAAAAAGTCAACCATTTGTTATTCATGGATGACCTCAAACTTTATGGTAAAGATGAAGCCCAAGTCAGTTCTCTCGTTGATACGGTGTATACCTTCAGTGCTGAATGGAGTTCAAACTTAGAAAGTGTGGTGTGTTAGTCCTGAAGAGAGGCAAAATCAAGTGTATGGACGGGATAACGATACCGTCGGGGGTGGGGGTTATGAAGCAGATAGAAAAGACGGTCTATAAGTACTTGAGGATTTTGGAAATGGATAAATTAATGGAGAAAGAAATGACAGAAATATTTAAGGTGGAGTACTTGCGCAGACCTAGACTGATCCTTAAGTGGAAATTAAACGAACGGAATAAGATTGAAGCTATCAACACCTGGGCGGTTTCACTCCTTAGATATGGAGCAGGGGTAAACGCATGGACAGTAGACGAACTAAACAGCTTAGATAGGAAAACAAGGAAGTTGCTAACTAGATATGGGACACTCCACCCAAAAAGTGACACAGACAGACTGTATGTACGAAGAAAAAGAGAGGCAAGAGGACTTATTGGATGCGAACATAGCATTAGAGCAGAAGAAAACAACATAGCATGGTTTGTAAAAAATGCCACAGAACTGCTATTATTAGAAGTAAGAAGGTCAGTCTTGTGTAGGATGAAAGATTGCAAAGATAAAGTACTGTACAAGAAATTGAAAACAATGAAAGTGAAAATAGGTGGGTAAAGAAAAGAATGCCTGGACAATTTCATAGGGATGTTGAAGATAAGACAGACAGAGAAAAAAGATGACTGTTGATGACTAAAAGTGATTTAAAACCGGATACGGAGGCTCTAATTTGTGCTGCCCAAGAGCAAGCACTACATAAAATACAGAACAGACAACACAGCAGAAAGTTATAAGTGCAGAATCTGTGGACAAAACGGTGAAACCGTATGGCATATTACCAGTCAATGTGCGTCACTAACCCAGAAGGAATATAAAAAACACCACGACAATATAGCCAGGCTTGTCCATTGGACACTTTGTAACAAGTATGGACTTGACAGAGCAAAAAATTGGTACGACCACAAACCTGAAGGCATCGTCAAAAATAGAAACGCAAAGATCCTATGGGATTTTATGATTCAGTGTGACCATGAGATAGAGAATAGGAAGCCAGACATAGTCTTAATTGAGAAAGAAAACAACCTATGCTGGAACATAGACATAGCATGCCCAGCTGACAACAAGGTATACAATAAGAAAGAAAGAAAAATTGAGAGATATGACAGGTTAGCTTGGGAAGTTAAGCAGTTGTGGTCGATGAAAAAGGTAGCAGTAGTACCAATAATTGTCGGAGCCCTAGGAACAGTGAGCAAAAATCTCGAGAAGTACGTGGAACAAATAGGGGCTGCAATAAGGGTGGAGCACTTGCAGGAAACAGCACTGCTTGGAACCGCTCGAATACTCCGGAAGGTGCTCGAAAAATAAGAGGTGTTACCTTAGTTCACTGGTAGTGAACAGATGACACTGTAGTACATCTCCAGCCTTAGAAGCTGTGCAAAGGCAACGATGATGATGATGATGATGATGATGATGATGATAATGATGATGATAATAAAGAAAAAAATAATAATGACAATAATTTCATTTATTTGCCACAGGGGCGAAAGATGAGGGGGACATTACACAGACAGGCATAAAGTGTTGGGGTTTACATATAATAATGAAATGATGAATTTAAAAAAGTATACACGGTACACATTGAGAAAGAGGAGACATATGCATAGCATACAGAGGTACAAAAAAGTGTGAGGGTGGGAGATGATAAAGATGTGGCCCTCCTGATACAGAAAGCCTCTAGGGATAATCTTGGAACCCCACCGTCCGAGATTTCCCTGAAACTATGAGCAAGCGCCCGCTCCAATTCCTTCTCTCCGACTCACAGGTCTACACTTATAGAGGTACCATCCACCCTTGCCAATCCTTTTATACTAAAACCATGAGGCCTGGAATTTTGAGGGAAGGGACCAATCGATTACATCGATCCCAGTGTTTCACTGGTACTTAATTTATCGATCCTGAAGGGATGAAATGTAAAATCGACCTCGGTGGAATTTCAACTCAGAACGTGACGCAGTACCAGGCAGTGGCTCTCATGGCTTCTGATCTTAATTGATTGGAGGTGTTATCATGTACATTGCTTTGTCTTGATATAAAAGATGGGCGACACAAATATTCTGCTCAATACCACAGATTTGCTTGTCCGTTGTTTGACCTTAACTAGTTGAGCATGTCCCTTGGTGGATGATGATATGTGCATCTCTGATCATGAGCAGAAGTAGTTGGGGAACATCATAGTCATGTGTTGAGAGGAATTCTTTGGGATTTGAATAATTCACCTCTGGAAACATGGATGTTTCGTTCAACATCCTTAAACAACACTTATTCAAGGACCTTTTGAGCAGGATGGGCTGCTCGACCTGAAGAAAATTCTAACTGGGACCCACCTGCAAGGTCATGTGCTGTTTATCTTGATATGAGATCACCATGTGGCGCACATGTGGTTGTGATGCATGTGCCTGGTGTACTTTTATGATGGGTATTCTGGGTTTCGTATCTTTTACCCCAGTGCCACTTTGATGGCATGCACTACTCTCTCACTCAATAATGATAATAATAATAATAATAATAATAATAATAATAATAATAATAATAATAATAATAATAATAATAATAATAATAATAATAATGTATTTACACGCACATATGGATCAAACTGATCCATATATATAACTCCCAATAAATTTGTTAAGTGGTCTTCTTTTGTTTGTCCACCCACTTGTATATGAATATATATATATATATATATATATATATATGGAAACTTAATGTATATATGTATGTATATGAAACGGTTAGGTCACCAATTTGTAACGGTTGAAATCATGAATTTGTAATCGATGTCTGTTATGGTGCAACGTCGGGATCACCGGTTGTAAGCGATGCCTTGAAATGTGTAACAGCAAAAACTAAATTGTGAACAATAATATGGAATGTCGGAGTCGTAATCAGTTTGTAAGGATCGGTTCTTCGTTGATTGCCATTATGTAAAGATGAAAGAACAGTGATTGAAGTTGTGAAGAAACTATTTATTTTTACCGTTACATCGTATATAATACCTTACCTCGACGGGCAAGTGATAAAATCTAATAGCATGCGAAGTAAAGATAGCTGTAGATTTTCCTTGTATGGTTTGTGTTTATGTTTTCGTCGTTGTGTAGTAGTAATTACAGAGAGAGAGATAGAATGATGTAAGAGAAAATAAAGTGAACTATTGAGAGTGAGAGAATCGGGGCAACTTGTCTCGTAGTTGCTGATTGTAAACTTCATTTCTCCCTCTGACCATGGTTCTAGCGGTCCGTTCACTAACTGATGGTAGTTGTCTCTGATTCGAGTTGTCACTCACTGACTAACTGACTTTTGCTTGGGGGTTCTTGTTTTTATAACTATCTAGAAAGGTAGACATATCATTGAGAACAATGGATTTAGTTGGTGGTGTGTGATATCTTAAATCTAGCTTTTGGTAAAGTAGAAGAGGTTAGAAGAGTTAAGCATTCCATTTTCTCTGCCAGTTCCCTTGTCGTTTGACGAGAATTTTCGTGCAAAAGTTGGTTTAATCGCTCTGGAAGGACAGAACGAGGTGCGTCTTTGAGGTCAGAATTTCCATTTTTGAACTTGGCATACCAATCACAAGCGGTTCTTTCAGCTATGGCACCCTCTCCATACACAGCACAAATGTCGCGAGCAGCTTTTGCGGCCTTAGAACCTTGATTAAAAGGAAAAAGAAGGAGGTGTCGAAAATGCTCGTTTTTCTTAACTTGACATTTCATTTTAATGATCTGAAAATAAACAAAAATTAACTAAAATTGACTAGAAAAAAAACTCAAAAGAGATTCCAAAATGATTCAAAAATAGAATTCTTGAAAAAAATAGATTCCAAAATTTTAAAACGCAATAAATTCCAAACTTTCAAAAAACGGCGGGAACTTAGTTGCCAACCCAACACACACACACACACACACACACACACACACACACACAGCTCTTTCTTATCAGTCTCTCGCTTATACATCAGTAATAATTATAAATATGTAAGAAACATTAACACAACCTGCACTACACAAACAACACACAATACAAGACCTAATACAACAGATGACTCGAACCAAGCTCCTCAAAAGAAAAAAAAATGCGCGCACACCTCACCAGCACGGAAGTGCAGCAAATGGTGCAATAGAAAGTTACTCGAAACTATTAGATGTCGAATAGCAATAGTGGTGATGACGATGGTGCGAACATTACCTTACCTCAGTTTATGAATGAAAGGAGTTTTTGAAGGAATTCTGGTTGTAACAGCGAAAATGAGGTTGGACCTTGAAGTGAAAGCTTCCCGCTCGGCAGTAGTTCAGTAAAGATGCGGACTGATCACAGCTCTTATCCTAATACAGCATCAACAGATAACAGAGTAGGGGGAGGAGGAAGTGGACCAGCAAAGAAAACGGGATAGTGATACAGTACTACTTAGAAAGTGAATTTAATAGAAAAGGGAGCAGAAAACGGATGTTAACACTTTGGGTAGAGAAGGCGTTTAAAGTGACTGAGCAGAGACTAGTAGATGAAGCTAATGCTATTAGGAGAAGAAAGTGGATGACAGAATTGGAGATAGAAAAGATTACAAGAGAACTGGAAAAGAAAGACCAGGCAGTCGGAAAGACAAACAACAACATAAGAGATACAGCTCAAACCAGAGAAGTAATGAGTAAAGAAGTAAGAAAAAGATCGCCAGCATTAAATAGTACCAACAGAAGGAAGCTGTTAGATATGACTAGGAAAGCAGATTCTGTTATCAGTAGGATGGATACTAAAAGTATAGGGGATACTAATTTATTGATCTATGCAGGAGGGGTAGTAGTTACTAGAAGATTAGATATTCAACAAGGAAAGATTGGAAAAGAGCATATGTGGAAAAGGAGACTACAAAATAAAGTGAAGCCTTTAAGACAAAATCTGAGTAGAATAGAAGACGGGAAACTGAACAAGTTAGGAAACACAAGATTTAAATCTTCTCTTAAAAAAGGTTACTTAGTTAAAGAGAAATGATTGGGGACAGTGATAGAAGAGTTGAAACAGAATATCATAGCAGTAGCAGGTAAACTTTCCAGATATCAGAAAAGAATAGATCAGTATCAACAGAATAGATTATTTGAGACAGACCAGAGGAGATTTTATAACCAAATAGATAGCGGAGAAGAAAGTACTGAAAATGAGAAACCGAATGCGGAAGAAGCAAGAAAGTTCTGGAGTAATATTTGGGATAAGCTAGTCAATCAAAATGGAGATGCAGTATGGTTAAAGAAAGTGAGGGAAGAAGTAGTGAGTGAGAAGCAGCCAGATCTAAGACTAACTAGTGCATTAATGAATAAAGTGTTAGGAAAAATGCCGAGTTGGAAGGGCCCAGGACTAGATGTAGTTGAAGGGTACTGGTTAAAGAAATTCAGTAGCCTACATAGGAGGCTGAAGGAACAACTTCAAGATTGCCTTAATGGAGGGATAATACCAGATCTGACGACAAGAGGGAGAACAGCTAGCAATTATAAACCAATCACTTGCTTACCATTGGTGTGGAAGCTGTTAACAAGTATGCTTTCAGAAAGCATTTACGAGTCGAGCACCTTGACAACTAGAATTTCCTGCCAGGAGAACAGAAAAGTTGCTGGAAGAAGGCTAGAGGAAGGTATGATCTATTATACATAGACAAAGCAGTTCTAAATGAAGTAAAATTCTGAGAGAAAAATATAATAGCATGGATAGATTACAAGAAAGCCTATGACATTATCCCACACTCATGGATAAGTGAATATTTGAGTATATTCAGTATAGCAAACAACATAAGAGAATGAATTAGCTTTAGCATGAAGAAATAGAAAGTAGCTCTCTTCTCAGGTAAAACAGTCATAGGGAAAGTTAATATCAAGAGAGGAATTTTCCAAGGGAACTCGTTATCCCCTTTAATACTTGTCTTATGTTTGATTCCCCTCAGTTTAGTATTAAGGAAGGCAAAGTATCAGTTTAGTATTAAGGAAGGCAAAGTATCAGTTTAGAAATATTAATGGAAAAATTAACCATTTGCTCTATATGGATGATCTGAATCTTTTTAATAACAATGAAAAAGAGATAGATTCCTTAATACAGACTGTAAGACTCTTCAGCAAAGATATAGGCATGCAATTTGGCATAGGTAAGTGTGCAATATTAGTATGAAAATGGGACAGGTAGTCAATAGTGAGGGCATTCAGTCACCAGATGGCCAGACATTAAAAGCATTGAAAGAAGGAAAGAGTTATAAATATCTAGGAGTATTAGAATCTGACAGAGTACTAACTATAGAAATGAAAACAAAAATTAAGGAGTTCACCGGAAGGGTGAGGAAGCTAAGGAAGTCAAAGCTAAATGGTTTGAATCTAGTGAAGCCTGTAAATACTTAGGCAGTATCATTATTTAGATATTCAACAGCATTTTTAGCTTGAACAAAAACTAAATTAGCAAAGCTGGACAGAAGAACTAGGAAGGAATTCAATATGAATGGAGGACTTCACCTAAGGGCAGGAGTACCAAGATTATACTTACGTAGAAAGAAAGGCGGAAGAAGGTTAATATCGACAGAAGATTGCGTGGAGTTAGCTAGAGTAGATATAGTCTCTTATGTAGGTAATAGCGAAGAAAGTTCATTAAGAGCTGCTAGAGACACAGCAATACATAAGAAACCCAAAAGCCAAACGAAGTTAAAAACCAGGAAAAAAGTAAACGTTATCTGACTGGCAGGAGAAGGCCTTGCATGGTAGATTCCCAAAGATAGTTGGAGCAAATAGTAGTGTAGCAAACTCATAAGAGGCGGAGAGAGAATGTAAGTTCGTTTGCCCGAACATGAGAAATTATTGATTTCTCATTGGTTAAAAATTACTGCCCATATACGAATTCTGAACTTCGTTGAAGAAGTCTTTCACGAGGTACAGTTCTAGGATTCATGTATGAACAGTTATAAAAACCCTGATTTTCGGAAAACTCTCCAGTGATCGTTGGGTTGCCACTCAAATTCACGACACTCACTCAAGTGATCGTTGGGTTGTAACTCAAATCCACGACACTCACCCTCTTGAGTATCGGCTAATATTTATGCCATGTTCAATACTCAATTCCGACAATATTGAATTGTTGTGAACTCTTATAGCTAGAATGAAAGATTAGTTAGTATAAAATTTAAGTCGTAATTCTCTACGACGAAATGACTTTATTTCCAAATGCCAAAAATGTATTGTGCTTCTGTTAGAAATAGTTCAATCTGCAGAGTCAGTAGAGCGTCGGAGAGAATGTCTTATTGTATTTAGCTATCTTTTATATCTTTCATCTTGTGTAATGCTGAGTCACCTCCTTAGCGGAACAAATCAACCTCAGTACTCATTTTTAAAAAGTCTATTCTACCGGTCCCATCTGTTGAACCGCCATAGCTACGCTAAATTACGGGTACGGAAAGAAACCAACATCGGTTGTAAAGCGATTTTGGGGGACACGAACACAAAGACACGCCTGCACACTTATATGTATGTGTGCAAATTTATATATGTATGTGTGCACAAATATATATATGTGCGTGTCTGTGGGTGCGTGTGTGCGTGCATGTGTGTTTATGTGTTTGTGTGTGTGTGTGCATCTGTATATGTGCTTGTGTGTATTTATACGACCGGCTTCCTTCCGTTTCTATCTACCAAACCTTCTCACAAGGTACTGGAGTGGGCCAGAGGTTATAGTAGAAAACATTTGCTCGAGGTGCCGCACAGTGGAACTGAACCTAAGATCACATGGTTGGGCTGTTGGTGGCTTGGCTGTTGGTGGCTTTTTATTCTTCCGAAGTTTGATGAAATAAAGTAGAAGCTAATAAGTGTTATTGCCAGGTCTCTCAGGTGAGCATGCCATCACCTCCACCATCTTCATCACCACGACCACCATCAGTATCACCACTACATTCGTCGGTGCCGTCGTCGTCATCATCATCATCATCATCATCATCATCATCATAATCATCATCATCATCGTCATCGTCATCATCATCATCATCATCATCGTCACCATCATCATCATCATCATCATCATCATCATCATCATCATCCTCATCGTCGCCATCATCATCATCATCATCATCATCGTCATCATCATCATCATCATCATCATCACACCATTCCTACATATGCAGACTGGTCGGCATGGGAGGGGTGAATAAAGTTGATTGATAGGTTGATGGAGAGATCGAAAGAAGAAAAATAGATGAAAGGTGGGTGGATAGCGCAAAAAGTAGGTGCACCAGCATGACCGCAGCCACTTGGCTGAAACACATAAATAAATAAATAAATAAATAAAAATACTCTCAGACACAGATACTTGCATACACTCACGTACATATATATCAACAGAGATATTTATATATATTTATATATATAATATATATAGATACACACATACACACATATAAATATATATACATAATATATATATATATATTTATATATATATATATATATATATATATATATATATATATATATATATATACGTATATATATATATATATATATATATACGTATATATATATATATATATATATATATATATATATATATATATATATATATATATATATATATACACACATATATATATATACATGCATATCTATCTATCTATCTATCTATCTATCTATCTATCTATCTATCTATCTATCTATCTATCTATATATATATATATATATATATATACACATATATATATATACATATACATACATACATACATCATCCATGCGAACACATTTCTCTCCTACGACATCACTATTCTCTCTCCTACACTGTATTCCCGAGCGTCATACTAATATATACTTTTGTTATTTACACCACCTGTCCTCGTCTGTTGTTATTTTTTGTATATTCTCCCATATATATATATATATATATATATATATATATATATATATATATATATATATATATATATATATATATATAAATATATACATATTAGTAGGTATATATCTGGATATGGAGATCAATAGTTTATGCATATACTTACTCATTCATACATGTATGTGTCTGTGCGAGAAATGTATGTATATACATGTATATATATATATATATATATATATATATATATATATACACATACACTCATGCATACATACATATATACGATGTGTGCATGCACACATTCATACATACACACAGACACACACACGCATACACACATGCACACGCACGTGCGCACATAAACACAGGCACACACAGACACACCCACACACACACATGAAAGCCCCGAAATGAGAATAGGAGTATTCCAGTGGAAATTGGATTACGCATCTAATTTGGCCGTTTTAAATTTACTGGCGAACAATAGTAGAAACAAAAATGACAGGTAAAGAAAGGATATGAAATAATGTTGCAGACATTAAATTGCTATATATTTCTTGTTTACTAAAAGATGCGCCATAGGATGTGTCGTCTGTTTTATTGATTCAGTGAAAATTTTGCTGACGACGACGACATACATGATATGAATGAAGTAGAGGGGGAGAAGGGTGGTGGGTGGGCAGAAAGTGAGCGATCGAGAGAGTGAGTGAGAGAGGGAAAGAGAGAGAAAGAGAGATGGAGGGGGAGGGAGGGAAGGGAGATAGGAAAGAAGGAGAATATGAGAGAGAGAGAGAGAGAGAGGGGGGAGGGAGGGAAGGAGTTAGGAAAGAAGGAGAATATGAGAGAAAGAGAGAGGGGAAGGGAGAGATAGGAAAGAAGAATATGAGAGAGAGAGAAAGAGAAAATTGGAGGAGACAGAAAGAGAGAGGGAGAGAGGGAAAGAGGGGAAAAAGAGAGAGAGAGAATGAGTGACAGTGGGAGACAGGGAGAGAAAGAGAAAGAGAAGGAGAAACTAAGGGAGGTGAATGTGAGAAAGAGGATTGGCGGGAGACAGAAAGTGAAGAAAGAGAAGAGAAGGAAAGAGGACCAAGGAAAGAGAAGAAAAGAGAAAGAGAGAGGAAGGTAGAAAGAAAAGGAAGAAAAGAAAGGAGAGCGAGAGAGAAATGATGAGAGAGTGAAGGGAAGAAGAGGGACAATGAAAGACGAACACAAAGGAGAGGATTAGAGTGGGAGAGCAAGTAATTTAGATATGGAGATAGTGAAAGTAGAGAGAGAGAGAGAGACAGACAAAATGAGTAGGAAGAAGAGAGAGAGAGAGGGAGAGAGAATGAGTGGGAGGAAGAGAGAGAGAGAGACTAAAAGAGATTAGAAGTGTGTAAAAGAGGGAGAGATGAATGAATTTGTTAAAGCATGAATATCATGACATCCCGTCTGCAGTGGATTTATGGATTAAATAATAAAAAGGTTAGATGAGAAGGGGAGAAGGCTGAGGGGAAGTTGGTGATAGAATCGGAGTAAAAGAGAGATAAGAGAGAGAGAGGTGAAGAGAGAGAAGAGGGTGGTGGTGAGAATGGTAGAGGGGTTGAGAGATGGCCCAGAAGGTAGGATAAAAAAGTGATGGAGAAAGAGAGAAGTCTTTGGTCTAAAGAGCAATGGTTGTGTCTGTTGCCATATTAAACATCTATTACCACTGCACTGCACAAATAATGGTCTTTGGACATGCTAAAAATAACAACTAAATCAGCCTCAATTGATACTTCGACGCCTTGAATCCGGAAAGGATATATCTCTAAACAGGTGAGTGGAGTGAGTCATGACAGGAATGACATTGGTCATGGATTGCTCGTTCGAGATTGAAGTGGAGCTAAACAAATGGAGCACGTGATAGTAATCCTATGTGACCCAGAAGTCTACAAAGCGGTGGATCCACGATGCGTTTTGAGTTTAACCCTTTTAGCATTCAGATTATTCTGTCCAATGAAATCCTTATTTATTCACATTGCTTTGAATTAATCATGCATTACCTCTTAGCTGCAAGATTTCATTGATGTGACTGTTAATTTTTAGAAGGACATTGTAGGGTTGGTGTGAGAGGCCGGATCTGCTTGGTTTGAAAACAAACAAGCAGAATATTCCAGATGGATATGACCTTAAATGCTAGAGCTCAATAATAAACATTGAACAAAAATTCTATGAGTTGTCTTATTCCGTGGTTACTAGGAGCAAAGTAGAGTGAGGCATGGTCTTCTGACCTGCAGAATTGCGTAGGAACTGAACTCGTTGTGAATTCTTGTAATATTTATGTTACGATCATGATGCGGATCGTTTGCAAGAGAAGCCCTGCAAACCTTTCAGTGCCGACCCAGTTACTACAATATTCTTTCCAGTCAACGGATGCATTGTGGCCACATATTTTCCCAGATACGATTCATTGCTGAGAGTTTCCCTCCATTCCATGGTTCAGCAATGTTATCTACAACATCCATTATGCTGAACTTATTTCAGAAGTCTCTCATTGTTTGATTATCCTCTTTATTAATTGTTTTTATGTGTTGTTTTAAATATGGAGTGCAAGTGTCCGGCAAGCTACACCTTGAGAGGAATGGTCAGGTGAATTTTTGTTCAATGTCTAGTCCTCATTCATTTCTTAATCTCTCACTATGACTCCTAGCACCACACCCCGGTACCCCACTTCAGCTGGTGGATTAAACCAAGTGAAGGGATGGTGTTAACATTTCACCAGTAGGTGAAAGACTCCGAGTAAGGCTTCCTAAGGAGTCACAGGCTAGGGCGCGGTATCTGTTCAGGTCAACGGCTCACTGTTCCATTGGCTAGAAAAAAATGCATTTCATTAGATGGCATGGAGCAATGTTTTGTTGGAAATACTATGCTGCTGTTGCACCTTTTTACATCAGGGTTAAAAGAAGCTTGTAGACTAGTCGTGAAAAAGATTCCAGATTCCTTCAAGTGTTCTTATTTGACGCCAAATCCGAGTTTGTGTTTTCGGCTTGATATACAAATAGAGGCCCTAATTTCATATCAGCGGCATAATTTCCTCCTTCAAAACGAATTGCAGTACTTTTGCAAGCTTTAAAAGTCTGGTGGTGATTTTTCTTCACTGGAAATAAAAGTCCAAGTGTACGCTTGCCGAATGTCCTGTTTCATAAGCGTTGTAACCTTTCTAAGAACTTTCGAGTTAGGGCACTCAGTGAGTCCCTAAGCGGGGTTAAACTGCGTAATCGCATCGCCATAACGCTGTACACTTGTTCTGGTGTGTAGCCTTCTTTAGCAATAATTGACGAAATTTGTTTATATATTCATTCTTTACTCCAATGTAGACGTTGAAAGCTTCAATGTTCTTGCAAATATTACTTTTTAAAGGTAGCGAGCTGGCAGAATGCTAAGCGGCATTTCCCTTCTATCTTTACGTTCTGAGTTCAAATTCCGCCGAGGTATATTTTTCCTTTCATTCTTTAGGGAGCGATAATATTAGTACCAATTGAACAATGGGGACGGTGTAATCGACTTACTCCTTCCCTGAAATTGCTGGTTTTGTGCCAAAATTTGAAGCTAATATTATTTTTTACTTGTTTCAATCTGTCTGTCTACTATATTTATTGAGTTGTCTGATGAATTCCTTCGCTCTTTTTTATACTTGTCATTTTATCACTCTATGTTTGAAAACAAGTAAAAAATTATTCAAATTTCAAAAAACAATAAACAAAAGTTGTGGAGGAAGAACAGAGTTACAAGAACCCTCCCACCATAAAGTACTTCGATAAAAATATTAATAGTGTTAATTCAAATAACATTGGAGAAGATTAAAATATAATGGAAGGCGGGAACGGATGAAATTTATCTGACAGCACGATATCGACATATTCTCCTTCACACACGGTCATCACCGTTTCATTCCATCATCAGATTGTCGTACACTAATCAGTA